>NW_022636719.1:0-1420 GCF_010015895.1 Lontra canadensis | reverse complement strand
TTAAAGGCATCCAAATCGGCAAAGAAGAAGTCAAACTATCACTCTTCGCAGATGATATGATACTATATGTGGAAAACCCAAAAGACTCCACTCCAAAACTGCTAGAACTTGTACAGGAATTCAGTAAAGTGTCAGGATATAAAATCAATGCACAGAAATCAGTTGCATTTCTCTACACCAACAACAAGACAGAAGAAAGAGAAATTAAGGAGTCAATCCCATTTACAATTGCACCCAAAACTATAAGATACCTAGGAATAAACCTAACCAAAGAGACTAAGAATCTATACACAGAAAACTATAAAGTACTCATGAAAGAAATTGAGGAAGACACAAAGAAATGGAAAAATGTTCCATGCTCCTGGATTGGAAGAATAAATATTGTGAAAATGTCTATGCTACCTAAAGCAATCTACACATTTAATGCAATTCCTATCAAAGTACCATCCATTTTTTTCAAAGAAATGGAACAAATAATCCTAAAATTTATATGGAACCAGAAAAGACCGTGAATAGCCAAAGGAATACTAAAAAAGAAAGCCAAAGTTGGTGGCATCACAATTCCAGACTTCAAGCTCTACTACAAAGCTGTCATCATCAAGACAGCATGGTACTGGCACAAAAACAGACACATAGATCAATGGAACAGAATAGAGAGCCCAGAAATAGACCCTCAACTCTATGGTCAACTAATCTTCGACAAAGCAGGAAAGAATGTCCAATGGAAAAAAGACAGCCTCTTCAATAAATGGTGTTGGGAAAATTGGATAGCCACATGCAGAAAAATGAAATTGGACTATTTCCTTACACCACACACGAAAATAGACTCAAAATGGATGAAGGACCTCAATGTGAGAAAGGAATCCATCAACATCCTTGAGGAGAACACAGGCAGCAAACTCTTCGACCTCAGCCGCAGCAACATCTTCCTAGGAACATCGCCAAAGGCAAGGGAAGCAAGGGCAAAAATGAACTATTGGGATTTTATCAGGATCAAAAGCTTTTGCACAGCAAAGGAAACAGTTAACAAAACCAAAAGACAACTGACAGAATGGGAGAAGGTATTTGCAAACGACATATCAGATAAAGGGCTAGTGTCCAGAATCTATAAAGAACTTAGCAAACTCAACACCCAAAGAACAAATAATCCAATCAAGAAATGGGCAGAAGACATGAACAGACATTTCTGCAAAGAAGACATCCAGATGGCCAACAGACACATGAAAAAGTGCTCCACATCACTCAGCATCAGGGAAATACAAATCAAAACCACAATGAGATACCACCTCACACCAGTCAGAATGGCTAAAATTAACAAGTCAGGAAATGACAGATGCTGGCGAGGATGCGGAGAAAGGGGAACCCTCCTACACTGTTGGTGGGAATGCAAGCTGGTGCAACCACTCTGGAAAACAGCATG
>NW_022636718.1:0-1420 GCF_010015895.1 Lontra canadensis | reverse complement strand
CATGCTGTTTTCCAGAGTGGTTGCACCAGCTTGCATTCCCACCAACAGTGTAGGAGGGTTCCCCTTTCTCCGCATCCTCGCCAGCATCTGTCATTTCCTGACTTGTTAATTTTAGCCATTCTGACTGGTGTGAGGTGGTATCTCATTGTGGTTTTGATTTGTATTTCCCTGATGCTGAGTGATGTGGAGCACTTTTTCATGTGTCTGTTGGCCATCTGGATGTCTTCTTTGCAGAAATGTCTGTTCATGTCTTCTGCCCATTTCTTGATTGGATTATTTGTTCTTTGGGTGTTGAGTTTGCTAAGTTCTTTATAGATTCTGGACACTAGCCCTTTATCTGATATGTCGTTTGCAAATACCTTCTCCCATTCTGTCAGTTGTCTTTTGGTTTTGTTAACTGTTTCCTTTGCTGTGCAAAAGCTTTTGATCCTGATAAAATCCCAATAGTTCATTTTTGCCCTTGCTTCCCTTGCCTTTGGCGATGTTCCTAGGAAGATGTTGCTGCGGCTGAGGTCGAAGAGTTTGCTGCCTGTGTTCTCCTCAAGGATGTTGATGGATTCCTTTCTCACATTGAGGTCCTTCATCCATTTTGAGTCTATTTTCGTGTGTGGTGTAAGGAAATAGTCCAATTTCATTTTTCTGCATGTGGCTATCCAATTTTCCCAACACCATTTATTGAAGAGGCTGTCTTTTTTCCATTGGACATTCTTTCCTGCTTTGTCGAAGATTAGTTGACCATAGAGTTGAGGGTCTATTTCTGGGCTCTCTATTCTGTTCCATTGATCTATGTGTCTGTTTTTGTGCCAGTACCATGCTGTCTTGATGATGACAGCTTTGTAGTAGAGCTTGAAGTCTGGAATTGTGATGCCACCAACTTTGGCTTTCTTTTTTAGTATTCCTTTGGCTATTCACGGTCTTTTCTGGTTCCATATAAATTTTAGGATTATTTGTTCCATTTCTTTGAAAAAAATGGATGGTACTTTGATAGGAATTGCATTAAATGTGTAGATTGCTTTAGGTAGCATAGACATTTTCACAATATTTATTCTTCCAATCCAGGAGCATGGAACATTTTTCCATTTCTTTGTGTCTTCCTCAATTTCTTTCATGAGTACTTTATAGTTTTCTGTGTATAGATTCTTAGTCTCTTTGGTTAGGTTTATTCCTAGGTATCTTATAGTTTTGGGTGCAATTGTAAATGGGATTGACTCCTTAATTTCTCTTTCTTCTGTCTTGTTGTTGGTGTAGAGAAATGCAACTGATTTCTGTGCATTGATTTTATATCCTGACACTTTACTGAATTCCTGTACAAGTTCTAGCAGTTTTGGAGTGGAGTCTTTTGGGTTTTCCACATATAGTATCATATCATCTGCGAAGAGTGATAGTTTGACTTCTTCTTTGCCGATTTGGATGCCTTTAA
>NW_022636717.1:0-1421 GCF_010015895.1 Lontra canadensis | reverse complement strand
GACCAGAACCTTCTGTTTGATGGTTTGGTTCCTTAAGTTGGCCATCTGGAATTCCAAAGAGCACATGGTTTCAAAATGTGAGCTTTCACATGGGAACAGGGCCACATGGGACAACCTGCCATTTGGGACGCATCTCGGTTCTTAGAGTCTTGGATGCTTTTGTGCTTGTGTCTTTCTCCATTTTTTCCCTGAAGAAGGAGTCACATGGATTAGATTTGAAACCTTTATTCCCATGGTATAGAGAATTTGTTTCTGGCACAAACAATCCAGTGCATTATACCTGGTGGGCTTTGTGCGAGCAACTTGAAAACTGACACAGAGAAACTAAAATTTGTTAAATATCTACGATGAGTCAGATGTTGTATGAGGCACATTACATAATGTCCCTTAATTCTCCGAAGTGGCTGCAAAGCCACTCCATAGACATGTGACCTGAGCAATCACGCGGGACCCACACTTAGAAGGGCCATATTCTGTTGTCACTATCACAAATTCTTAGTAATTTTCTAACAGAGCCTCCCCCGACCCCCATTTTCACTTTGAACTGAGCCCTGCAAATTCAGTTCCTGGTCCTAACTGGCTAGTTAGCTATTATTATTCGTGGTTGTGTATGTGATTAATAGATTGAAAAAAAAAAATAGAATTTCTGCTGAGTTTCACACTTGTATCTTCCAAACTCCAAATTGCACGTTCTTTCCTTTTTGTTTTTCTGAAAAATAAAACTAGGCATAATATATGACATCATATCAAAAGACATGCTGAATCTCTACCTTAAAACATACCCCACCCCATGCAAGGGAGGAGGAGTAAGATGGGAGATGATAAAGTAATGATAATAATAGCAACACTAGTACAAAAATATATTTCTGTAGGTTTCTTGTATATATCTTTTCTTAACATCTATACATTTGGACATGTGTAAATTATGTGAATATACATTAGAAAATAATTATATCAGAGCCTTGGTAAACTATAGAGTAAATTTTTATTATTTCAAATTGCAAAGTCCTTTCCATCATAGATTTAAGTGAGCTAATGTGACTTGTGTCGCATCACATATTTCTCAAAGAGAAGAACATTTCATATTGTAAATAAGTCATACTCGAACATTAACGATTAGTCTCAAAGCCATTTTTAAATAACTGTGTTTCTTTTTCTCAGAAAAATGTGTCCTCCATTTAGGATTAATATACTTTGGGCTATGTTTAAGCCTTTGGTGTTAAAATCCAAATATTTAAAACTACATAAATAATTAGCATATGTCCATGAAGCAAATATATGTTGAGCACCTACTATGTACTAGTCACTATGTTCTTACATATCAAATAGTTATTAACTGCCAGTGTGTGCTAGGTGTTGCATTAATCCTTAGAAATAGATGATGAAAAGTTAGATATTTTGCCCTGCTCTCTAAAACTTGA
>NW_022636716.1:0-1421 GCF_010015895.1 Lontra canadensis | reverse complement strand
GCTTTGTATTCTCATAATTAGCATAATATTTGACCTCCAGAAGCACTCGCTAAAAGTTTATTACAGAAAATGGAATAAGAGCTAGTTCTATCTATGCTATTTTGACAACTCTGAAAACAGACAGGCTCTAACAACTAGAAGAAATGTGTTTGCACGCCTGGATGATAGAAATGCCCATATCCGAATCCAAGGAACATGGGATTGTGACTATTTCTTAGAAAAAGGATCTTTATAGATGTAATTAAGGACCTCAAGGGAAATCATCTTCGATGATCTGAGTGGTCCCTAAATCTAATGACTGTCTTCTATTTATAAGAGACAGAAGAGGAGAAGACAGAGAAGGCCATGTAAAAACAGAGGTAGGGATTGCAGTCATGTAGCCATAAGCCAAGTGATCCCTGGAGCCACCAGAAGCTGGAAGAAACGAGGAAGGATTCTGTCAGGGGGTTGTCCAGAGGGAGCACCAACACCTTGATTTTAGACTTCTGAACTTAAGAAATCAGAAAATAAATGTCTTATTTTAAGCCACCTCGTTTGTGGTACTTTGTTGTAGCAGCCCTAGAAAATGAATACCACCAGATGCTGGAGACAACCCAGTGTGACTGTCTAGCAAGATCAGAATGACTGATATTGATTATAAGACTTTAAATAAATAAACATTCAGGAATCTATAATGATACTCAAAAGAATGCTTTGTGATGTCCTAGGTGGGTGTTTCCAGTAGAAAACATAGTGTGTGCTTTTGATGTTTTGGAGCAGAGTTGGGTTTTTGTTTGCTTGCTTTTTGTTTTTAGCTTATTTGAAAGAGAGAGTGAGAGCAGGGGGAGGGGATGGGTAGAGGGAGAGGGGTAGGGGCAGAGGGAGAAGGAGAAGCAATCTCCCATCTTGTGTCTAGGCTGATTATCATCCAAGGACCCTAGGATCATGACTTGAGCTGAAGGCACGTGCTTAACGGACTGAGTCACCCAGGCCCTCCTGGGTGGGCTTTTTTTTTTTTTTTTTAAAGAAGAGAATGTGAGAGCCCCAGCTGGCTAAGACCCTTTCTCAGTAACAAATGGGGAACCTGATCTGAACTGGGTATGTGTTTCAAGATTCTAACCAGGGAAGAATGCAGGGCTTTATAATTCCCTCCATACATCACATAACAGAAAGGATCATGTTTTCCTGATGACAGAAAATTGAATTCACGTGTTCAGGAAGACAGAGCCCAAGAAACCAGGACTGAGTGAGGGAAATGAGAGACCAAAAGGTCCCAAAGAATGAGAGAAACACTTATTAATTCTTGATATTGTGTGCAGGAGAATTTCAGATTTTTGTTTTGTTTTGTTTTGTTTTTGTATCCAATTTACATAAATTCAAACCAACACATATTTTCTGAACAAGTCATACCATTCAACTGTGATGACCATAGTTTTCTACTT
>NW_022636715.1:0-1421 GCF_010015895.1 Lontra canadensis | reverse complement strand
ACAGACCACAGAGGGAGTGTTTCCATCTTTCCAGAAAGGAGTCATGTCTGGTGGTCTGCTGCTTGCCTGCTACCTGAGCCTTGCTGGGCCTGCTCTTGATCCTTCATGGCTCACGGGCACACACCAGAAGTACCTCAGCTCCTATTTCTAGATATAACCAGTAAGGACAGCCACAATTGTTTAGACTCCCTTTATTGTTTAAACTCCCATTATTTTTATATGATGTCTCCTGGATCTAAACTCTAAGTCTCTTATCTTTTGCCTTCATGATTTCCTTCTTTTTATCTTCATGCAATGTGCACTAAAGTCTTTCATCTGGTTTCCAGCACACCGATTTGGTCTTGACAGAGACCAGATTCACTTTTAATTCACTTCCTAATGTCTTATTTTGTAAGACATGTTTTTAAAGCTCAAGGAAATCTTCATTGTCCTACACTTTGATTCTGCTGTCCAGCTAACCACTCAGCTCGTGGCAATTATGACACTAGTTCTCGCTGTTGGGACTGTGAAAGAGCAGAGGTCTTGCCTCCTCTCAATCATCTCCATGTTCCAGCAGCTCAGGAGAAGCAAGTATGTAGCTTAGTAGTGGAAATGTGGGAGAAAGGACCCCATTCGTGTCCCCATGTTCCCAGAATCTCCTCTTCATTCACTAGTCTTGCCAGAAGTTTGTAGACCTGATAGATCATGATTTACTTAACTGTATTTCCTCTGTTACATATATAGGTTCATATTATTTGCCATTATAAATAAACATGCAATAAGCATATTTTTGTGAACATCAACTTTTATTCTACTGTTGAATGTTTTTTTCTTTTTCTTTCTTTCTTTTTTTTTAAGATTTACTTATTTTTTTGTCAGAGAGAAAGACAGCAAGAGAGAGTGCACAAGCAGGGGGAGTGGGAGGCAGAGGGAGAAGCCACCGAGCAAGGAGTCTGACACAAGACTCCATCCCAGAGTCCTGGGATCACAACCTAAGCCTAAGGCAGAGGCTCAACCGACTGAGCCACCCAGGCATCCCTTGAATGATTTTCCTAAATGATATCTCAAGGACTGAAATTATTGGACTGAAACATTTTTATCATTCTTGAGATTTATTCACACAGTCCCTTCCTAAAGAGTTGTATTAAGTTGCATTGACTTCAATCTCTGTTAACCTTGTAACAATGACTTTCCTTTTCATAGGAGTTCCTAGTCAGAGGAGCAACAAGTTCTTAGTTGCTTAGCTGCCCTTAGCAATTATTACTACTAAGTACACAGACTTTGCCATCTTGGCCAAGGACAATGTAATGTTTATCAGCCTTGCCATGATTCATTGATGAATAAAACAGGATCATGAAAAGTTCAAGGAAAGCTGGCCTTAGTTCATTATTAAACTTTGTCTGCCTTGACCATTCTCTCTTTAAATTCAGATATGATTTACC
>NW_022636714.1:0-1423 GCF_010015895.1 Lontra canadensis | reverse complement strand
TGCATGTTTTTCTCGTTTAGTACTCTGAATATATCATGCCAGCTCTTTCTGGCCTGCCAGGTCTCTGTGGATAAGTCTGCTGCCAATCTAATATTTTTACTATTGTATGTTACAGACTTCTTCTCCCGGGCTGCTTTCAGGATTTTCTCTTTGTCACTAAGACTTGTAAATTTGACTATTAGGTGACGGGGTGTGGACCTATTCTTATTGATTTTGAGGGGGGTTCTCTGAACCTCCTGGATTTTGATGCTTGTTCCCTTTGCCATATTGGGGAAATTCTCACCAATAATTCTCTCCAATATACCTTCTGCTCCCCTCTCTCTTTCTTCTTCTTCTGGAATCCCAATTATTCTAATGTTGTTTCATCTTATGGTGTCACTTATCTCTCGAATTCTGCCCTCGTGGTCCAGTAGCTGTTTGTCCCTCTTTTGCTCAGCTTCTTTATTCTCTGTCATTTGGTCTTCTATATCGCTAATTCTTTCTTCTGCCTCATTTATCCTAGCAGTGAGAGCCTCCATTTTTGATTGCACCTCATTAATAGCTTTTTTGATTTCAACTTGATTAGATTTTAGTTCTTTTATTTCTCCAGAAAGGGCTTTTATATCTCCCGAGAGGGTTTCTCTAATATCTTCCATGCCTTTTTCGAGCCCAGCTAGAACCTTGAGAATCGTCATTCTGAACTCTAGATCTGACATATTACCAATGTCTGTATTGATTAGGTCCCTAGCCTTCGGTACTGCCTCTTGTTCTTTTTTTTGTGGTGAATTTTTCCGCCTTGTCATTTTTTCCAGATAAGAGTATATGAAGGAGTAAGTAAAATACTAAAAGGGTGGCAACAACCCCAGGAAAATATGCTTTAGCCAAATCAGAAGAGATCCCAAATCATGAGGGGGGGGGGGAAGGGGATAAAAAGAGGTTCAGCAAGAAAAAAAAAAGAAAAAAGAAAAAAGAAACAAAAAAAGAAAACCAATAATGAAAAAAATATAAAAAGGAAAAAAATATATATATATTAGTTAAACTAGTTAAAAAATGTTAAAAAAGAAAACGGTAAAAGTTAAAAAAATTTAACAGAAGAAGAGAAAAAAATTGAAAAAGAAAAAAAAATTAAATTAACTGCAAGGCTAAAGAATCATGGGGAGAAAGCCATGAGTTCCGTGCTTTGCTTTCTCCTCCTCTGGAATTCCACTGCTCTCCTCGGTATTGAAACTGCACTCCTCGTAAGTGAACTTGGTCCTGGCTGGGTTTCTTGATGATCTTCTGGGGGAGGGGCCTGTTGTAGTGATTCTCAAGTGTCTTTGCCCCAGGCGGAGTTGCACCGCCCTTACCAGGGGCCGGGCTGAGTAATCCGCTCGGGTTTGCTTTCGGGAGCTTTTGTTCCCTGAGCGCTTTCCGTAGAGTTCCGGAGGACGGGAATGAAGATGGC
>NW_022636713.1:0-1423 GCF_010015895.1 Lontra canadensis | reverse complement strand
CTACAATTATAATTCTTCTTTCTTACTATTAGGTGTCTCGAGGACTTTTGAGAATCTATAATCTTGTGGGGAAACCATTGTGCCTCTAGTACATGAGCACTGGTTCCATTCGTGAGTTTGGGAAAATCTTCATGGACAACTTGTTCCACTATATCTTGTAGACTTCTTTCTTTCTCCTCCCCTTCAGGGATTCCAATAATTCTGACATTGGAACGTTTCATGGCATCATTTATTTCCCTGATTCTGTTTTCGTGGATTCTACGCTGTTTGTTCCAGGCTTCCTCCTGATCATTTCTCTCTATCTGTTTGTCCTCCAGATCACTAATTCTATCTTCTGTCTCCGTTACCCTAGCTTTGAGAGAATTTAGATTAGATTGGAACTCATTGAGAGCATTATGAACCTCATCTCTGGTAGCTTTTAGCTCTGCCCTAACATTGTGTACATCCTCTCTGGTTGCTTTCAGTTCAGCCCTAATCAATTCCGTTTGGTCATCCATGGCTTTCTCCAACCTAGCTATTGCCTGGATAATTGTTAGCCTGAATTCTCTTTCCGACATATTGTCTATGTTGATAGCTGTTTGCTCTGTTGCAGAAGGTCCATCCTCTGTATTTTTCTTCTGTTGGGCATTCCTCCTCCTAGTCATTTTGGTGAGAGATGACTGAACAGATGTAGCTGGATGTATCAACTGTGGTGTAGTCAAGGTGCACCCTGGATCACTTCTGAGCAATCAGGATTCCCCACCCAAACGAGAGAAAAAAGAAAAGAAAAAGAAAAAAAAAGAGAGAGAGAAAGGAAAGAAAGGGAAGATAAAAGTGAAGGTTCAGCCCAAATGGGCCCCAATGTAAGATTTATGAAGTATAGTAACAAAAACAGACAAACAAAAAGACTGTTAAAAGTATATGGCAAGAGAAAAAAAATAATATATATATGTATATAGGCAAATAAAGGAAGAACCTCATCAAAAAGAACCCCAAGTGTAAGATTTATATACTATCAGGACAAACACAAAAACACAGAAACACTGGTGGAAGAAAAAGATGGGAGAGTGGTTATAAATTCTCAGTGTGGGCGAGGAAGTTGTTTTGATTCTTCCTGGATGTATCTTGATATCTTTGTTAAAGGACTCAACTTTCCTAAGATAAAGGGGGATTAAAAATTGGTTTATCTATAGGGGTAGTATTGATTGGGGAATGGGGATTACTTTGAAGTTTAACTCTATATGAATATTAGAAAATAAAAATAAAAAGGTATAAACTAGACTAAACTAAACTAAAATTTAAAAAAAGATATTTAAAAAGTAGAAATGCAAAAGAAAAACACAGGTGTATGTATCAAAAAGTTCAGGTTAGAAGGTTATTATGGAATTTGATGTACGGGACAGCTCACTGTGATGGTAAATAGGTTAAAAATTAACTATATAAA
>NW_022636712.1:0-1424 GCF_010015895.1 Lontra canadensis | reverse complement strand
TATCTTTGTTTTTCCTTTGAGAAAAGGAGATGGAGATGTGTTTCTTATAAGTTTATTTCCACTGGGTTTAGAGTATTACATTGTCACTTCCTTCAGCACTACTGTATGTCATTGTTTTCTGGAGTCCATTATTAATGTTAATTGATCAGCAATCAGTCCTACTTATTCTTTGAAAGGAATGCATCTTTTTATCTGGTTGTTCTTAAGATCTTCTCTTTGCCTTTGGGTTTCAGTACTCTTACTGTGATATGACTAAGTATGTTTTTCTTTGTATTTAATCCTGCTTGGGATTCATAAAAGTTCTTGAATTAGTGTCTTGATAATTTTCATATGGTTTAGAAGATTCTTGATCAGTAATGAAATATCACTTCTTCCCATTTTCTCTCTCTTCTCCTTTTGGGACTCTAAAACTCATATGTTAAAAACTTTTTATTTTTTGATGGCTGCATTATATGCACCACATCCATAATATGTACCACATCCAAATGTTTCATTCTTTTGTCTTTGTGCTTCAGTCTTCAGTCTGGATGTTTTTTACTGACTTGGTTTTCAGATTGCTAAGTCTTTCTTTAGCTAACATTAGATAATAATAATATATGCATGTGTGTGTGTGTGTGTGTGTGTGTGTGTGTATCTCTGCCCCAAGTTCCTGGCACAGAGCATCTGAAACCCTTGTAAATTTTTAAGTTATAAGACACTAGGAAGAGTTTTTTTCCTAATGGTGTGATGCTGGGTGAGCTCCTGAATGGGGCTGATCACCACAGAGATCAAGCTGTGATTCGTAGCTTGAAAATTTCAGCTCTAACTCCCCATTCTTCAGAGAGGGGAAAAGCTTAGACATGAAGTTAATAATTAATCATGCCCATATGAGGAAGCCTCCATAAAAATCCTTAGTACAGAGTTTGGGAGCTTCCAGGTTGGTGAACACATCCACATACCAGGAGGGTGATGTACTCTACCTCCACAGGAACAGAAGGTCCAGCGCTTGGGACCCTCTCAGTTCTCAGATCTCACCCTAGGTATCTCTTCATCTGTATCCTTTATCACATCCTTTAATAAACTAGTAAACATAAGTAAATTATTGCCTGAGTTCTGGGAGCCACTCTAGCAAATTAATCAAATCCAAGGAGGAGTTTGTGAGACCCTAGCTAGTCAGAAGCATAGGTGACAACCTGGACTTGAGAATGACACCTGAGGCCAGGTGAGAGCAGTCCCATGGGACTGAATCTTTAACCTGTGGGATCTGACACTATCTCCAGGTATGAAATGTCAGCATTTAACTGCATTGTAGGGCACTCAGCTGGTGTCGCAAAGAACTGCTTTGTGGGGAAAACCACACCTCTGTTGTTAGAAATGTGTGTTAGACAGTGAAGGAGACATCTCCTTTTCTCAAAGGAAAAACAAAGATACTGAAATAACTCTGA
>NW_022636711.1:0-1424 GCF_010015895.1 Lontra canadensis | reverse complement strand
GGGCTGCTGTACAGGGTGTATGGGTGTGGCAGGAGGAGCAGGCACAGGGCTGGGGGAAGGAGAGGTCAGACTGCCCCGTTGGGTGGCACTTGCAGAACACAGGCTCTTTCTTGGGGACCCTGTGGAGGTCTGGGCAGACCCGCTGGGTTGATGGCTTCGTGGGTAGGGGTGCCTGGAGACCCCTAGCGTGCCAGAAGCTGCCTCCTGCCCCGCCACGTTCTCACAGTCCCCAGCATGGCACTGAGCCCCTTCTCTGTACTAGGCTGGGCTCAAAGGATGCAGTGATCAGTTGCTCCCTGTCCTGGAGTAGTTACTGGGCTAAGGTGGGAGGCAGGTTGAGTGAAACGGTCACAGCAGGAGTCCTTGGGTGGACTGGAGTGGAACAGAGGCTGGGGGTCGGGGGCGCCTCTGCCTGTCTGTGGTGGGGGTTGGGAGTGTCTGGGCAGGCGTCAAGGCTGTTGCAGATGGGGTAATTGGCGTCTCCGGAGGAGGGATTGACCCAAGTTACAAGGCCAGCTGGTGCTTGCAAGAACCCACAGATCTGGGGCACACGTGACCCTCTTTAAGGACCTCAGGGAGGGCTGCTGTGCTTCTGTGTGATATGCTTTCTGGCTCCGTGGTGGGCCCAGGGTAGGGACTGAATGTACTTTGTCTAGATTCAGGAGCACGGGGAAGTTTGAAGATAAATTTGTGGGCTATTTATAATAATTGAATTTACCCTTTTTATTAAAATATCCGTCTTTGTCTCTTAGAACAATACTATAATGATTTCCAGTCTACTTTGTCTGGTATTCTAGCCACCCTGGCTCTTTTTTGGGTTCCTATTTGCATGGAATATATTTTTCGATCTTTTTACCTGCAATCTATTTCTGTCTTTGGATCTAAAGTGAGTCTCTTGTAGTTGGCATATACTTGGGTTCTGGGGTTTTTTTTGGTTGTTGTTGGTGTTGCTTTTATTTTTTTAACCTCTTCAGCCAAACTCTACCTTTTAATTGGAGAGCTTAATTCATTTCCATATAAAGACTTCTGCCATTTGGCTATGTTTTCCTCTATGTCCTTCCCCCACCCGCCCCACCGCCAATTTCCTCTCTTACTGCCTCTTGTGTGTGTGCTTTTTCCCCCCAGTGTACTCTTTCGATTCCCTTATATATTGGAGTGGTTACCCAGGGTTTGCAATTAATATCTTATCTTTAAAACAATCTAGTGGGAGTTATACCAACTTTGCTTTGATGGTACCTAAGAAATGTTGCTTTTGCCATTGTCAGAAATTACATCTTTTTTTGCCTTTTTAAAAATTAACATATAATGTATGATTTATTTCAGGGGTGCAGGTCTATGAATCATCAGTGTTATGCAGTTCACAGCACTCACCATAGCACTACCCTCCCCGGTGTCCATAACCCAGACACCCTCTCCACCCCCTC
>NW_022636710.1:0-1424 GCF_010015895.1 Lontra canadensis | reverse complement strand
TCAGAGTTATTTCAGTATCTTTGTTTTTCCTTTGAGAAAAGGAGATGTCTCCTTCACTGTCTAACACACATTTCTAACAACAGAGGTGTGGTTTTCCCCACAAAGCAGTTCTTTGCGACACCAGCTGAGTGCCCTACAATGCAGTTAAATGCTGACATTTCATACCTGGAGATAGTGTCAGATCCCACAGGTTAAAGATTCAGTCCCATGGGACTGCTCTCACCTGGCCTCAGGTGTCATTCTCAAGTCCAGGTTGTCACCTATGCTTCTGACTAGCTAGGGTCTCACAAACTCCTCCTTGGATTTGATTAATTTGCTAGAGTGGCTCCCAGAACTCAGGCAATAATTTACTTATGTTTACTAGTTTATTAAAGGATGTGATAAAGGATACAGATGAAGAGATACCTAGGGTGAGATCTGAGAACTGAGAGGGTCCCAAGCGCTGGACCTTCTGTTCCTGTGGAGGTAGAGTACATCACCCTCCTGGTATGTGGATGTGTTCACCAACCTGGAAGCTCCCAAACTCTGTACTAAGGATTTTTATGGAGGCTTCCTCATATGGGCATGATTAATTATTAACTTCATGTCTAAGCTTTTCCCCTCTCTGAAGAATGGGGAGTTAGAGCTGAAATTTTCAAGCTACAAATCACAGCTTGATCTCTGTGGTGATCAGCCCCATTCAGGAGCTCACCCAGCATCACGCCATTAGGAAAAAAACTCTTCCTAGTGTCTTATAACTTAAAAATTTACAAGGGTTTCAGATGCTCTGTGCCAGGAACTTGGGGCAGAGATACACACACACACACACACACACACACACACATGCATATATTATTATTATCTAATGTTAGCTAAAGAAAGACTTAGCAATCTGAAAACCAAGTCAGTAAAAAACATCCAGACTGAAGACTGAAGCACAAAGACAAAAGAATGAAACATTTGGATGTGGTACATATTATGGATGTGGTGCATATAATGCAGCCATCAAAAAATAAAAAGTTTTTAACATATGAGTTTTAGAGTCCCAAAAGGAGAAGAGAGAGAAAATGGGAAGAAGTGATATTTCATTACTGATCAAGAATCTTCTAAACCATATGAAAATTATCAAGACACTAATTCAAGAACTTTTATGAATCCCAAGCAGGATTAAATACAAAGAAAAACATACTTAGTCATATCACAGTAAGAGTACTGAAACCCAAAGGCAAAGAGAAGATCTTAAGAACAACCAGATAAAAAGATGCATTCCTTTCAAAGAATAAGTAGGACTGATTGCTGATCAATTAACATTAATAATGGACTCCAGAAAACAATGACATACAGTAGTGCTGAAGGAAGTGACAATGTAATACTCTAAACCCAGTGGAAATAAACTTATAAGAAACACATCTCCATCTCCTTTTCTCAAAGGAAAAACAAAGATA
>NW_022636709.1:0-1425 GCF_010015895.1 Lontra canadensis | reverse complement strand
GTTTTGACAGGATC
Source organism: Lontra canadensis (assembly GCF_010015895.1). Classification (NCBI taxonomy): domain Eukaryota; kingdom Metazoa; phylum Chordata; class Mammalia; order Carnivora; family Mustelidae; genus Lontra; species Lontra canadensis. The sequence continues at coordinate 1,411 of NW_022636709.1, read as the reverse complement.
GAATAAAGGAAGCTGTTGGAACTGCCTGTTTTAAACACATGAATAGTTGCTCCCAGGGCCCGAGTCTAGGAGGTCCATACCATTGACCACAGGCTAGAGTGCGTTTAGTGATACCTCATCAGGCGGACACGCATTCAAGGCGGTGCGTTCCCAGGGGAGGAAAGAACCTAGAACAGGGACGGACGCAGAGCACGTTGCGGACTCTAGGGCACATAACTGCCAGAGCCCTCAGACCTCCCAAAGGAGAAATGGCAGAGCACGACCTGGGGTGGGGTCACCCAAACTGCCTAATTCTGCCGCAAACCCTTTCCACGTCTGAGAAGTAGTCGCGACTGTACTGAGACGCTCGAGTCAAGGAAGCTGTTGTAAGAAGGCGGACACCCACTCGGGACAGTATGTCCTCCGCTGAGGAAAGACGGTGGAACGAGGACGGACTCGGGGGGCGTTGTGTACTTAGTGCTAAGCACCGCCCATATTGCTCAGACCACCAAAGCGTGGGGCGGCAGAGTACTACCGGCGGTCCTTTGTGGAAAAGTGTACTCCGTCAGGACAGGAAGATAGAACGAGGACCGGCTCTGGGCCGAGTGCACTCCCGGAGTCAAGCGCAGTCCATGGGAATGAGGCTTCCCGAACGTGGGCTGGCAGAGCACCACCTGCGGTCATCCTCACTGCCTCTGTCAAAAGGTCATCAATCGCGGTGAGGGAAGCTCCGTTTACGAAGGAGTCGCGTCTGTTTTGAGAGGATCGAATAAAGGAAGCTGTTGGATCTGTCTGTTTTAAACACATGGAGGGTCGCTCCCAGGGCACGAGTCTAGGGGGTCCATACCGTTGACCACAGGCTAGAGTGCTTTCAGTGACACCTCATCAGGCGGACACTCATTCAAGGCAGTGCCTTCCCAATGGAGGAAAGAACCTAGAACAGGGACGGACGCCGAGCACGTTGCGGACTCTAGGGCACATCAGAGCCAGAGCCCTCAGACCTCCCAAAGAAGCAATGGCAGAGCAACACGACCTGGGGGGGGGGTCACCCAAACTGCCTACCTCTGCCGCAAAACCTTTACACGTCTGAGAAGGAGTCGCGACTGTACTGAGACGCTCGAGTCAAGGAAGCTGTTGCAAGAAAGCGGACACCCACCCGGGACAGTATGTCCTCCGCTGAGGAAAGACGGTGGAACGAGGACGGACTTGGGGCGCGTTGCGTATTCTGTGCTAAGCACCGACCATAGCGCTCAGACCTCAAAAGCGTGGGGCGGCAGAGCACGACCAGCGGTCCCTCGTGGCAGAGTGTATTCCGTCAGGATAGGAAGATAGAACGAGGACCGGCTCTCGGCCACTTGCACTACCGGAGTCAAGCGCAGTCCATGGGAATGAGGCTTCCCGAACGTGGGCTGGCAGAGCACGACCTGCGGTC
>NW_022636708.1:1228-1629 GCF_010015895.1 Lontra canadensis | reverse complement strand
CAAAGTGGCTCTGTTGGCTCTGCTCAGAATGACCATGTCTGCTCCTCGCAGAGCAACTGCGTCCATTTCCTTCAGAGGGACTACAGTGAGTTCTCTCTGAGGAACTAAGACCGCTCCTCTCAGAGGGCCTATACTGTCTTCTCTCAAAAGGGCTGTGTCTTCTCACCTCTAAGGGACTGTGATGGGTTTTGTGAAAGAGACTGCGACTGCTCCTCTCAAGGGGGCTGAGACATCTCCTCTCAGAGGGACTGCGACATCTCCTCTCACAGGAACTCTGATGGCTCCTTTCAGAGGGACTGTGATGGCTCCTCTGAGAAGGACTTCGATGGCTCCTCTCAGAGGGACTGTGGTGGTTCTTTTGAAGAAGGCTTCGGTGGCTCCTCTTAGAGGGACTGTGATGT
>NW_022636708.1:0-1218 GCF_010015895.1 Lontra canadensis | reverse complement strand
CTCTCAGAGGGACTGTGATGGCTCTTCTGAGAAAGACTTCGGTGGCTTCTCTCAGAGGGACTGTGATGCCTCTTCTGAAGAAGGCCTCGGTGGCTCCCCTTAGAGGGACTGTGATGTCTCTTCCAAGGAAGGCTTCGGTGGTTCCTCTCAGGGGGACCATGATGGCTCTTTAGAGAAGGACTTTGAAGGCTCCTCTCAGAGAGACTGTGATGGTTCTTTAGGGAAGGACTTCGATGGCTCCTCTCAGAGGGACTGTGATGGCTCTTTAGGGAAGGACTTTGGTGGCTCCTCTCAGAGGGACTGTGATGGCTCTTTAGGGAAGGACTTCGATGGCTCCTCTCAGAGGGACTGTGATGGCTCTTTAGGGAAGGACTTTGATGGCTCCTCTCAGAGGGACTGTGTTGTCTCTTCTGAGAAAGACTTCGGTGGCTCCTCTCAGAGGGACCGTGATGGCTCTTTAGAGAAGGACTTCGAAGGCTCCTCTCAGAGGGACTGTGATGGCTCTTTAGGGAACGACTCTGATGGCTCCTCTCAGAGGGACTGTGATGGCTCTTTAGAGAAGGACTTCAAAGGCTCCCCTCAGAGGGACTGCTATGGTTCCTTTCAGAGGAATTACATGGGATTCTCTCCCTTAAGAAGCTATGGTGGTTTTGCTTCTTGGTTGTGAGTTTCTTTTTAAGGTGACTATGTGAGGTTCTCTTAAGTGAACCATGTAGATTTCTCCCTCTGGCTTGAACTCTGGTTCCTATTTTGGAGCTCTTGGACTCCTGGCTAGAGATTTCACATCTATAGGAGTTTTCTTACCTTTGCTGCTATTGTCGTTTTGAACAATAACCACAGCCTGTCTGACTGAAGTGGTTTTGAAAATAGCACTTCTTTGGGAAACTATGGGCTTGGGTCGTTGGGTATGTCTACGTTGGAAAGAGATACCTCTTTTTGGTTGTTGAGCCGATCTGAATTGCTGTATTTCTTCCCATAACATCTTCTCCTGCTTAGTGGTTATGTCTATTGGCTTTAGCATAACAACTGACATCCTATCTCTTTTGATATCTCTTGATGAGAAATAATCTCTGGCTTTTTGTTTTGGATGGTGGATTTTGCTTGAATGCTAACGGTCTGGCCTTGACCTGTCCTCAGGCTCCTGTCCAGCAAAAGCCATAATTCTGTGTGTTGTCTGGAATGCTTGCTTTAGACCTTGAAAAAGCCGTTGAATGAATT
>NW_022636707.1:0-1426 GCF_010015895.1 Lontra canadensis | reverse complement strand
GGGCTGCTGTACAGGGTGTATGGGTGTGGCAGGAGGAGCAGGCACAGGGCTGGGGGAAGGAGAGGTCAGACTGCCCCGTTGGGTGGCACTTGCAGAACACAGGCTCTTTCTTGGGGACCCTGTGGAGGTCTGGGCAGACCCGCTGGGTTGATGGCTTCGTGGGTAGGGGTGCCTGGAGACCCCTAGCGTGCCAGAAGCTGCCTCCTGCCCCGCCACGTTCTCACAGTCCCCAGCATGGCACTGAGCCCCTTCTCTGTACTAGGCTGGGCTCAAAGGATGCAGTGATCAGTTGCTCCCTGTCCTGGGTAGTAGTTACTGGGCTAAGGTGGGAGGCAGGTTGAGTGAAACGGTCACAGCAGGAGTCCTTGGGTGGACTGGAGTGGAACAGAGGCTGGGGGTCGGGGGCGCCTCTGCCTGTCTGTGGTGGGGGTTGGGAGTGTCTGGGCAGGCGTCAAGGCTGTTGCAGATGGGGTAATTGGCGTCTCCGGAGGAGGGATTGACCCAAGTTACAAGGCCAGCTGGTGCTTGCAAGAACCCACAGATCTGGGGCACACGTGACCCTCTTTAAGGACCTCAGGGAGGGCTGCTGTGCTTCTGTGTGATATGCTTTCTGGCTCCGTGGTGGGCCCAGGGTAGGGACTGAATGTACTTTGTCTAGATTCAGGAGCACGGGGAAGTTTGAAGATAAATTTGTGGGCTATTTATAATAATTGAATTTACCCTTTTTATTAAAATATCCGTCTTTGTCTCTTAGAACAATACTATAATGATTTCCAGTCTACTTTGTCTGGTATTCTAGCCACCCTGGCTCTTTTTTGGGTTCCTATTTGCATGGAATATATTTTTCGATCTTTTTACCTGCAATCTATTTCTGTCTTTGGATCTAAAGTGAGTCTCTTGTAGTTGGCATATACTTGGGTTCTGGGGTTTTTTTTGGTTGTTGTTGGTGTTGCTTTTATTTTTTTAACCTCTTCAGCCAAACTCTACCTTTTAATTGGAGAGCTTAATTCATTTCCATATAAAGACTTCTGCCATTTGGCTATGTTTTCCTCTATGTCCTTCCCCCACCCGCCCCACCGCCAATTTCCTCTCTTACTGCCTCTTGTGTGTGTGCTTTTTCCCCCCAGTGTACTCTTTCGATTCCCTTATATATTGGAGTGGTTACCCAGGGTTTGCAATTAATATCTTATCTTTAAAACAATCTAGTGGGAGTTATACCAACTTTGCTTTGATGGTACCTAAGAAATGTTGCTTTTGCCATTGTCAGAAATTACATCTTTTTTTGCCTTTTTAAAAATTAACATATAATGTATGATTTATTTCAGGGGTGCAGGTCTATGAATCATCAGTGTTATGCAGTTCACAGCACTCACCATAGCACTACCCTCCCCGGTGTCCATAACCCAGACACCCTCTCCACCCCCTC
>NW_022636706.1:0-1428 GCF_010015895.1 Lontra canadensis | reverse complement strand
AATGATACTGAGCTGGGGAAATGTACTAGACATGCAGTTTATATAAGGAAAGAACATCCTTCTCTCTCTGACATAGGTTCCAGAAAGTAGATGGGCTTTCTTTGATGGACAGGCGACTGGTTCACATCCCAGGCATAATGCTTTAATCAAGAATTGGCATCTCTCCCTACTTGCTTGTTATCTAATATTTTTCATAATATGCATTCATCAGGGAGTTCATTCCCCACAAACTAATGCATTTGTCACTCTGTCATTCTGGCTGAAAATGGTTAGTTGTATTATGCAGTAATCTGGTCATCTTTTTTATAGACATTGATCATTATCAATTCATTTCAGAACAAGATTTATTGATTTTGTCTCTGAGTTAAAAATGTCCCCTGTTTGGAAAATGTATTTATAAGCCCTGATTACTAAATCTTTATAAATTTAAATAATTTTTTAAAAAATCTCTTCTGGGTTTATACGGTCCTTCTGGGAAGCCCTCACATCACTTTATTCAAGGGGAGGCAAACAGAGATAGATTCCCTTATATTGCCCTTTATGTTTTAGGGTCAAGGACATCTGCCTTTTATTTCTGTTTGTTTTTAATACATGTTTTTAGTAGATAATACATGCATATGGTATGAAATATACAAGTTATAAAACCACATATAGTGAAAATTAAGCCTTTAAGAAAATTAAACCACCCAGTTTTTCTATACTTATTTAGAGATATCTACCTTATTATCAATATAAACTTCCAGAAATATTCAATGCATACCAAGAATATAAAGTATATGTAATATGTTTTTAATATGGAAGAATAAAGCTTTGGGTCTTTCACTTAATAATAATTGTTGGGGTTGGTGGTAAACATTACTGCTCATCACTATTTCCACTGCTCATTTTGGCTAAAGCAGTAGAAGGCACTTCTCCAGAACTTTGTATTTAGATGATCATGTGACTTGCTTTATCCAATAAATCATAATCAGAAGTGACATGTTACTTCTGGGTAGAAGGACTTAAGAGCAGGTACATAATTCTCTTTTTCCCTCTCCCCCCTGCTATTATGATTTTGATGTTCTAGATGAAGAACCCATATTGTATGATTAAAAAAATACAGGGGCACCTGGGTGGCTCAGTGGGTTAAAGCCTCTGCCTTCGGCTCAGGTCACGATCCCAGAGTCCTGGGATGGAGCCCTGCATCGGGCTTTCTGCTCGGCGGGGAGCCTGCTTCCTCCTCTCTCTCTTTGCCTGCCTCTCTGCCTACTTGTGATCTCTGTCTGTCAAATAAATAAATAAAATCTTTAAAAAAAATAAAAAACGAAAAAATATAAAGTTTTACTGCGTTAAGCTACTAAAGTGTTAGGTGTATGTTTGTTACTGCAGTATGACCTAGGCTATCCCAGATGATATAGAGTACAAGCTTGAGTATTTTATTAATATTTA
>NW_022636705.1:0-1428 GCF_010015895.1 Lontra canadensis | reverse complement strand
CCATATACTCTTGATTTCTCTCTCTGCTATATAGCCCAGCAAAAAAATCAGAAGAAAAAGCTCTCACTTACAAGAATATTACCTATACACTCAAATGTGAAGGTGCTGATTCATATTTAAGGGCACAGTGCTAGAGTATCCTAATACTCAATTATCTCTGCTACATAAAAGAGGCCCTTTCTCCACATATTTTCTTTAAAATTAAGGGCAAAGTTTAAAAGGCCAGTGTTTTGGAAATCAGAGCCTTTTCCATATATCATGGAAAAAAACCTGGGGACAGAAAAGACAATCGAAATGAAGAAAGGTAAGTAGGATGTAAGAAATAAGGAAGAGGAAAAAAAAAGAAAAAGAAATGAAGAGGGTTACTCTGAGAGTTGTTAACGGACGAAAAATAAGAGTCCAGTGCATGTTAAACAGAAGAAAAGCAGAACATGGAGTGGAACATGGGCAAAACTGACAGAACCAGAAAGACAGGAAGAATATGTCAGAAAGGCTTACCCATGAAGGCGATGCCATTTTTCAAAAGAAGTTCTGGGAGCTTGGGATTCTCAGAAGCATGACCCCAGCCAGCCCACACTGCCTATAAGGGAAGATAATACAATTTATTCTTAAAATTCACACTAAAAAAACCATGATAAACTGTGTTACTCTCTACAAGACTCGCCCTACTCCATGAGGTACAATAGCTCCACAAGATCCTAACACTTAATTCAGCTTCTATGCTTGATTCTTGGCAAACTTTTTAGAGAATAAAAATAAGCAGTCCATTATGGCACAACCTCTGAAGAGGTCAAAATAAGCTGAAGTTGATGTTAAGATTCAGCTAGTCTTGCTGCTCTTTAGGAAACTCAATTCATAGCCTTTCCAGTAGACTCTATAGAGCCCTTTCTAGAAATATTGGTTTTCTTTCACAGATTCAATTACTTTGTCCACCCAACTCCACATTTATATCCAGTGGTTATACTGCCATATAAATCTCTAGTTTTTTTTTCTCTCTGGGCTTTAGGACATTTACCCTAAATTTCCTAACACAATATAACAGGGAAGAAATAATCTGCTTCTATACCTCCATATTCTGAGCTAAGAATATTCCACTGGAAACAGGAGCTTTTACTTACTTGAGATAGTTTGAAGGTGAAATGGATAACATAAATAATCTCTGAAAGACACTTACAAAACTTCTGTCTGTATTATGTTTATTTTACTTTTGACTCATTCATTTTTTTCCACCTCTCTTTTCCCAATCTGTTATATCCCACATAAAAAGAAGCTTTTATCAAACTTTCAACAAAGATGTTTTATATAAAATTTTAAAGTTCTTCTCTGGATAGCCTCTTGCATTTAACAGTCAGATGGCTAAACCTGGTTTGAAAGGACACGCTGGCATCTCTTACTTGTACTGGAATCCTTTTGGCAATATCAAGAATT
>NW_022636704.1:0-1429 GCF_010015895.1 Lontra canadensis | reverse complement strand
TGAGGCCGAGTGAACGGGCACCTCCTCGGATGTCTTCCAACACGAGGACCTGGAACCATCTGCAGGCCGCCACACCGACAAGCGGGCCCGACTCTTTCTCTCTTCGCCACAGCGGCCTGCACGAGAAAGACTGCTCGGCTTCAGTCTTGGCTCCTATTGGTAAGGCTCTGGTTCTCTGTTGCATTGTGCTGGCTCAGGTTGGAGAAGGCATCCTTCTCCATGGAGCGACGTGTGCGGGGACGGTGTTGGCATTCCACCGTGACTTCTTTCTCACAGCGAGGCAGAAGGACTTTCCATCAGGCGTTCTCAGACACTCGATTCAGCAGCGAGCTTCCCCGCCTAGGACCCAGTCGCTGAGCCGGCAAGGCCGGTTGCGCAGCCCGGGAGCTCTCCCGTCAGGAGCCTGCCGCTTCGTCTTCATGTAGGCTTCTCTCTTTTCGGACGCCGTTCGCGGGAGGACGCTTTTCCCGGAGAATGGTGTTGCTCTGAATTCAAGACCCGCTGGCTCATTCGGCTGCAGGGCCCCTGTGAGAATCTTCTCTGTCTTTCTGAAACAAGCTGTCGCAACAGAGGTCCTGGCGGCAAACCGCGGCCCGCTGGTGTGGAGCCCAAAGCACTCAGTGTGTGTGTGTATGTATGCCACCATCTGAGAGAAGGCTTTCTGGCTTTAGGAAACATCGGAGCTGACTGGGCTTCCTCCATGAAGCTCGTTCTTGGAGCTGAGGCGTGGGCAAGTTGCTCTGTGCTTCTGGGAGTCACGTCTGTGTTTCTTCTCACGGGACTGAGTGTGGCGTTTGCGGCTCACGCGTCAGCATGATGTACTCATGTGGCAGTTGTTTGCACATCCCCCCCGCCTGCCCAGCCACTCCGGTTTAGGGCCGGCCTCACTGCTCAGGGCGCCTCCATGGATGTGTGCCCCCACGGAGGGCATCCCAGTCCTATCCTCTCCACGGTTCGGGTATGCAGCACGGTGCTTTCCTAACGTTTGCTCCAGTGAGGCCGACCGTCGTCGACGTTCAGGCTGAGAGAAGCTGGGCTGCTGTCAGAAGTCCTCCCGTGCACTCAGAGTTGGAGTGCGTATTCTGCTGTGGGGCCCGCGGTGACCGTAGCAGCAGGAGCGGGTATCGACGCCCTTGGGCAGAGCTTTGGTGAGGCCGAGTGAACGGGCACCTCCTCGGATGTCTTCCAACACGAGGACCTGGAACCATCTGCAGGCCGCCACACCGACAAGCGGGCCCGACTCTTTCTCTCTTCGCCACAGCGGCCTGCACGAGAAAGACTGCTCGGCTTCAGTCTTGGCTCCTATTGGTAAGGCTCTGGTTCTCTGTTGCATTGTGCTGGCTCAGGTTGGAGAAGGCATCCTTCTCCGTGGAGCGACGTGCGTGGGGACGGTGTTGGCATTCCACCGTGATTTCTTTCTCACAGCGAG
>NW_022636703.1:0-1429 GCF_010015895.1 Lontra canadensis | reverse complement strand
AATGTCTATGCTACCCAAAGCAATCTACACATTTAATGCAATCCCTAGTAAAATACCATATTTTTTTTCAAGAAAATGGAACAAATAATCCAAAAATTTATATGGAACTAGAAAATACATTGAATAGACAGAGGAATATTAAAAAACAAAGCCAACGTTGGTGGCATCACAATTCCAGACTTCAAGCTCTATTACAAAGCTGTAATCATCAAGACAGCTTGATGCCAGTATGGTACGGGTGCAAAAACAGACATATAGATCAATGGAACAGAATAGAGAGCCCAGAAATAGATTCTCAACTCTATGGTCAACTAATCTTTGACAAAGCAGGAAAGGATGTCCAATGGAAAAAAGACAGTCTTTTCAACAAATGGTGTTGGGAAAATTGGACAGCCATTTGCAGAAAAATGAAACTGGACCATTTTATTACACCACACACAAAAATAGACTCAAAATGTTTGAAAGAACTCAATGTGAGAAAGGAATCCATCAAAATCATTGAAGACGACACAGGAGCAACGTCTTTGACATCAGCTGCAGCAACTCCTTCCTAGAAACATCGCCAAAGGCAAGGGAAGCAAGAGCAAAAGTCAAATATTGGGACTTCATCAAGATCCAAAGCTTTTGCACAGCAAAGGAAGCAGTCAACAAAACCCAAAGACAACTGACAGAATGGGAGAAGATATTTGAAAATGACATATCAGATAAAGGGCTAGTATCCAAAGTCTAAAAAGAATTTATCAAACTCAACACTGAAAGAACAAATAATCCAATTAAGAAATGGGCAGAGCACATGAACAGACATTTCTGCAAAGAAGACATCTAGACAGCCAATAAACACATGACAAGTGCTCCACATCACTCGGCATCAGGGAAATACAAATCAATACCACAATGAGAAATCACCTCACACCAGTCAGAATGGCTAAAATTATCAAGTCAGGAAATGACAGGTGCTGGCGAGGTTGCACAGAAAGGGGAACCCTTCTACACTGTTGGTGGGACTGCAACCTGTTGCAGTCACTCTGAAAACAGCATAAAATTTCCTCAAAAAATTGAATATAGAATTACCCTATGACCCATCAATCGCACTACTGGGTTTTTACCCTAATGATCCAAATGTAGTGATCCAAAGGGGCATGTGCACCTGAATGTTTATAGCAACAGTGTCCACAATAGCCAAACTATGGAAAGATATATAATCAAAAGAAATGAAATCTTGCCCTTTGCAATGACATGGTTGGAACTAGAAGATATTATGCTTAGTAAAATAAGTCAATCAGAGAAAGACAGTTATCATATGATCTCCCTGTTATGAGGAATTTGAGAGGCAAAGTGGTGGGTTTGGGGGTAGGGAAGGAAAAAGTGAAACAAGATGGGATCAGGAGGGAGACAAACCATAAGAGACTCTTAATCTCACAAAACAAAC
>NW_022636702.1:0-1430 GCF_010015895.1 Lontra canadensis | reverse complement strand
CGGCTAGTGAATTGGAGGGACCCTTACAGTTAGTGGGGGTGGAGTGGATGTCAAATCACAGTGCATGTGTGTGCGGATATTGAAGAGTACTTCGTAAAAAAATGGGTATCAGGTGGCATTTGTTGAATGTCTGCAACGTGGAAGACACTCTTGGGAGGCATTCTGCCCACTAGTGCCCTTAATTCTCAAAATGACCCCGTAATGTGAGGGATATTAGCTCCATTTCTTACGTATGGAATCCGCAACCCGAGAGGCGAAGTAATTCTCCCAGGGTCACGCAGCCTAAATGCAATGGGGCAGAATTTGCACACAGGGCTCTTGGCCGCCTTCCCCCAGCACACCAGCCTGCTTCCCCGGCAAACTGAAATATGCCCCAGCTTTGCTGGCTTATTCTTTCCATTTCTAAGGCTCTCACTGAACCCTGTGGATTCCCAGACACCAGAGCAGAGCCTTCTTGATGGGGAATCTGGCCGTGCTGCCAACAAGGGCAGTTACTGGTACTGAATGTCCCAGCAACAGCTGTAGACATAGGCAGGGGCCTTCACTCCAGGCAAGAAACAGTTATTATTTTGGTCATGAAGTCTACTCCTGATAGGTGGATTTGGGTTACCTTTGCCAGGAAAGGCACAGTGTATTTTAGTAAGAAAAGGAACAGAGGCGCCTGGGTGGCTAAGCCTCTGCCTTCAGCTCGGGTGATGATGTCAGGGTCCTGGGATCAAGTCCTGCATTGGGCTCCCCGCTCAGTGGGGAGTCTGCCTCTCCCTCTGTTCCTCCCTCACTCGTGCTCTCATTCTCTCTCTCAAATAAATAAATAAATAAATAAATAAATAAATAAATAAATAGAATCTTAAAAAAAAAAAAAAGAAACAAATACTAATCATCTATCCTATGCCAGGGGCTATGCTAGGACTTCCACATAAACCATTTTAGCCAATCCTTACCACAAATCAAAGACACAGGTATGCTGATCACTCCCACCTTACAAACCAGAACCGAGGCTCAGAGGGAGAAAGTCAGACCCCAACATGTCCCTGCCACGCAGAAACAAGCGAACCATGCAGCTACAGAAGCCCACAACGCGGGGCCCCTCACTTGGCTGAGACCTTGCAAGGCTCTGGGAGCAGCCCTCCCAATTTTGCCCATGGGACTTTGTACAAATTTCAGGCCTCACGAAATCTAGGTCTGCCACTGTTGCTGCCATCACTCTCAAAGAACTGAACTTTTAAGAGAACTAAAATCCCAACCTTCTGCTACGTTGTTGAACAAGTACCATGTTGCTTACACAATTGCATGCGGAGATGTTTTCAGGGTCTGGTTTTTCACACGTGATATCCAAAACGCAGAAGGCTAAAGACATCACGTTCAAAAACTAAAAAGACAATGCCACTCCACCCCCACTAACTGTAAGGGTCCCTCCAATTCACTAGCCG
>NW_022636701.1:0-1430 GCF_010015895.1 Lontra canadensis | reverse complement strand
CCATATACTCTTGATTTCTCTCTCTGCTATATAGCCCAGCAAAAAAAATCAGAAGAAAAAGCTCTCACTTACAAGAATATTACCTATACACTCAAATGTGAAGGTGCTGATTCATATTTAAGGGCACAGTGCTAGAGTATCCTAATACTCAATTATCTCTGCTACATAAAAGAGGCCCTTTCTCCACATATTTTCTTTAAAATTAAGGGCAAAGTTTAAAAGGCCAGTGTTTTGGAAATCAGAGCCTTTTCCATATATCATGGAAAAAAAACCTGGGGACAGAAAAGACAATCGAAATGAAGAAAGGTAAGTAGGATGTAAGAAATAAGGAAGAGGAAAAAAAAAGAAAAAGAAATGAAGAGGGTTACTCTGAGAGTTGTTAACGGACGAAAAATAAGAGTCCAGTGCATGTTAAACAGAAGAAAAGCAGAACATGGAGTGGAACATGGGCAAAACTGACAGAACCAGAAAGACAGGAAGAATATGTCAGAAAGGCTTACCCATGAAGGCGATGCCATTTTTCAAAAGAAGTTCTGGGAGCTTGGGATTCTCAGAAGCATGACCCCAGCCAGCCCACACTGCCTATAAGGGAAGATAATACAATTTATTCTTAAAATTCACACTAAAAAAACCATGATAAACTGTGTTACTCTCTACAAGACTCGCCCTACTCCATGAGGTACAATAGCTCCACAAGATCCTAACACTTAATTCAGCTTCTATGCTTGATTCTTGGCAAACTTTTTAGAGAATAAAAATAAGCAGTCCATTATGGCACAACCTCTGAAGAGGTCAAAATAAGCTGAAGTTGATGTTAAGATTCAGCTAGTCTTGCTGCTCTTTAGGAAACTCAATTCATAGCCTTTCCAGTAGACTCTATAGAGCCCTTTCTAGAAATATTGGTTTTCTTTCACAGATTCAATTACTTTGTCCACCCAACTCCACATTTATATCCAGTGGTTATACTGCCATATAAATCTCTAGTTTTTTTTTCTCTCTGGGCTTTAGGACATTTACCCTAAATTTCCTAACACAATATAACAGGGAAGAAATAATCTGCTTCTATACCTCCATATTCTGAGCTAAGAATATTCCACTGGAAACAGGAGCTTTTACTTACTTGAGATAGTTTGAAGGTGAAATGGATAACATAAATAATCTCTGAAAGACACTTACAAAACTTCTGTCTGTATTATGTTTATTTTACTTTTGACTCATTCATTTTTTTCCACCTCTCTTTTCCCAATCTGTTATATCCCACATAAAAAGAAGCTTTTATCAAACTTTCAACAAAGATGTTTTATATAAAATTTTAAAGTTCTTCTCTGGATAGCCTCTTGCATTTAACAGTCAGATGGCTAAACCTGGTTTGAAAGGACACGCTGGCATCTCTTACTTGTACTGGAATCCTTTTGGCAATATCAAGAATT
>NW_022636700.1:0-1431 GCF_010015895.1 Lontra canadensis | reverse complement strand
CAAGAGGCCTTCAATCTTCCTTCTGGATTTGGATTTCTCTTGTCTTTACTATTATGGGGGAAAAAAAACCCCACAAGTGATTTAGGGTTAGCAGATTGGTTCTCCAGTTGATGATGTATTTGGAAATGGTCACTGGAGCAGTATTCCTTGAAAGAGCTCTTTCCACACTGACCAGGTCCTGGAGCAAGTGCACATGTGTGATCTGTCTGCTCTTCAGAATGAAGATATCTCTGTCACCCAGAGGAGAGAGAGAAGCTGGCTACAAATCAAGGCATTTATAATAGCAGGACAAGAAACAAGCACTCAGAGATGGGAGGGGAATCCTTCCTTTTGGCTGTCAGACACTTATTGCTCTCACATAGCAGAGGATCCAAGTGGGAACTTGCCACCAACACTGGGCACTGATTGTGTGATGCCCCTCTTACCCCTAAATGTGAACCAACCTAGTTAGAAAAAAAGCAGGAGGATGGGAATGGCTTCAAGGAAAACCAAAGTTCCACATTTCAAATGGAAATGAAAGTTATCTTGGATTGAGATGTCTGACTTCATTTGCCCTTGCCCCTGAAAAAAGGCATGCTCCATTCAAAATCCCTAGCCATACTTACACACAATCTTTTGAGTTCATTCAAACCCTCTGACTTTCCTGATGTTAACTTTGCTCTGAAGCCAAATTACAAGGGGCCCTGTGGCACAACCTCTCAGAGTCACAAGGACTCAGTCATAGTCTCCAGTTTCCATCTGAAAATACTGCTCTGAGAACACTGGCTCCTCTCAATGACCTTCAGAAAGAACCTAGTTTGAAAAAAGAGCACAGAAATGTATATATGTGTGCAGGGAGGCAAGGTTCTTTATTGCTCCAAGAAGGAAAAAGTTCTATGTTTCAAATGGGAATGGAATACATTTGGGATGGATATGTTGAAATTAATTTCTCCTTACCCCAGAAATGACACCAGCTCCCTTCCAAACTCTGTGGCCCAACCTACACACATTCTCTGGTGGGCACCCTCAAATGCCCTAGGTTTCATGATGTCTACAGAATTCTGAAACTCAATGTCAGGGGGCCCTGTGGTCCAAGGTATCCCACGGTCCCAAGGACACTTCCAGACTCCCTAAATTAAAGCAGAAAATATGGTTCTGAGACACTTCTTCCGAATGGCCCTCTAGATTGAATCAATTTTGAAGAAAAAAAAAAAGAGCAAATGAGTGGAAATGGGCACATGGAAGGCCAAAGTGCTTCATGGAGAAGTGGCTAGCACAATGTCCTAACCATCTGGCCATTTTAGGAATAAGAAACTCTGGTGCTTTTGCACAAAGGAAAATATCCATTGGCTACACCTGGGAACTGAGTAAACAAGAGGCCTTCATTCCTGTTTTCTTAAGAGACAGAGAGAGAGAGAGAGTACCCTGGGTGGGAGAGAGGTAGAGGAAGAG
>NW_022636699.1:0-1431 GCF_010015895.1 Lontra canadensis | reverse complement strand
AGTGAGAGAAACCTAAATACACCTTTGAGGACACTCCCACCTTCAGTGGCCAAACTGACCACAAAATCGGAGCCTGATGGCTGCCAGAACATTGCCCTCAACTTTGCCCTCAGGAGAGCCCACCTCAGTGCCAGCAAATTGGGCCTGCCATACCCCGAGGCCCTAAACCTAACCCTAGAATGGGTTTTCAGGCTTCCATCTGCAGAGGCCTGGCCCTGAGTCCTTCCAGGTTGGGAACACTGAGCTGCACTCCCACACTCTGACTGCCACCCTGGAGGATTCCGAGCCATTTGTAAATATGAAGAACCTTTTCAGCAGGAGAAACCTGCATGCACCCCTGAGGACAACCCCAGCATCAACAGTGTCCTTGGGTTCAAACCCTGAGCTTAAAGCGCTACCTGAGCTCCACCTAAACTCAGCTCTCAGGTCAGCCCCCCTCAGTGCTGGAAGATTGGGCCTGCCATGCCCCTAGACTCTAATCCTCACCCTCAGTTGAGTTTTCAGGCTTCTGTCCCCTGAGGGCTGGCCTCTGGGCCATCCAGGTTGGGAACCCTGAGCCACACCCCAGGACTCCAACTGCCAACCGGGAGGAAACCAAGTCATTTGGACCTGCAAAAAACTTTCAGAGCAGGAGAGACTTGCGTGCCTCCCTGAGGACAACCCCAGGATCGGTGGCCCCACCTGTCCACAAACCCATAGCCTAATGCACTATCAAAGTCTGCCCTAAACTCAGCCCCCAGGACCACCCACCTCAGCCTGACACTCCGCGTGACACCCACCTTCAACTTTTCCCCATGAGGAGTCCATTGCAGTGCAGGCAGATCAGACCTGCCATGATCCTGGGCCCTAAACCTAACCCTAGGCTGGGTTTTCAGGCTTCTGTTTCCACAGGTCTGACTCCTAAGCCCTCCATATTGAGAACCCTTGAGCGACACCTCAGGACCTCAGCTTCCACCAGGAGGAAACAGGGCTGTTTGGAGCCACGCAGATCCCTCTGAGTGGGAGAAACCTGCATGCCCCCTGAGGCCACCCTGACATCGGAGGCATCCCTAGCCACAAACCCATAGCCTTATGTGCTGTGTGATATCCACCCTCACTTTATCCCCCTGGAGAGATCCATACAGTGCAGGCAGATTGGGCATGCCATGCTCTGGGTCATAACCCTAACCCTAACCTGGGTTTTCAGGCACCTGACCCAGAAGCCCTACAGGTTTGGGACCCCTTAGCCACACTCCGGGGCTCCACTTCCTCCCCAGTAGGAAACCATGGGGTTTGGAGCTGTTCAAAACCCTTAGAGTGAGAGAAATCTGCATCTTTTCCTGAGGTCACCCCGAATTTGGTGCCTCTTTGGCCACAAATCCTGGACCTGGTATGCCTTCCGAAACCATCCCCAACTCAGTCATTGGGGGTGCCACCTCAAAGCCAGTGGAT
>NW_022636698.1:0-1432 GCF_010015895.1 Lontra canadensis | reverse complement strand
AATGATACTGAGCTGGGGAAATGTACTAGACATGCAGTTTATATAAGGAAAGAACATCCTTCTCTCTCTGACATAGGTTCCAGAAAGTAGATGGGCTTTCTTTGATGGACAGGCGACTGGTTCACATCCCAGGCATAATGCTTTAATCAAGAATTGGCATCTCTCCCTACTTGCTTGTTATCTAATATTTTTCATAATATGCATTCATCAGGGAGTTCATTCCCCACAAACTAATGCATTTGTCACTCTGTCATTCTGGCTGAAAATGGTTAGTTGTATTATGCAGTAATCTGGTCATCTTTTTTATAGACATTGATCATTATCAATTCATTTCAGAACAAGATTTATTGATTTTGTCTCTGAGTTAAAAATGTCCCCTGTTTGGAAAATGTATTTATAAGCCCTGATTACTAAATCTTTATAAATTTAAATAATTTTTTAAAAAATCTCTTCTGGGTTTATACGGTCCTTCTGGGAAGCCCTCACATCACTTTATTCAAGGGGAGGCAAACAGAGATAGATTCCCTTATATTGCCCTTTATGTTTTAGGGTCAAGGACATCTGCCTTTTATTTCTGTTTGTTTTTAATACATGTTTTTAGTAGATAATACATGCATATGGTATGAAATATACAAGTTATAAAACCACATATAGTGAAAATTAAGCCTTTAAGAAAATTAAACCACCCAGTTTTTCTATACTTATTTAGAGATATCTACCTTATTATCAATATAAACTTCCAGAAATATTCAATGCATACCAAGAATATAAAGTATATGTAATATGTTTTTAATATGGAAGAATAAAGCTTTGGGTCTTTCACTTAATAATAATTGTTGGGGTTGGTGGTAAACATTACTGCTCATCACTATTTCCACTGCTCATTTTGGCTAAAGCAGTAGAAGGCACTTCTCCAGAACTTTGTATTTAGATGATCATGTGACTTGCTTTATCCAATAAATCATAATCAGAAGTGACATGTTACTTCTGGGTAGAAGGACTTAAGAGCAGGTACATAATTCTCTTTTTCCCTCTCCCCCCTGCTATTATGATTTTGATGTTCTAGATGAAGAACCCATATTGTATGATTAAAAAAATACAGGGGCACCTGGGTGGCTCAGTGGGTTAAAGCCTCTGCCTTCGGCTCAGGTCACGATCCCAGAGTCCTGGGATGGAGCCCTGCATCGGGCTTTCTGCTCGGCGGGGAGCCTGCTTCCTCCTCTCTCTCTTTGCCTGCCTCTCTGCCTACTTGTGATCTCTGTCTGTCAAATAAATAAATAAATAAAATCTTTAAAAAAAATAAAAAACGAAAAAATATAAAGTTTTACTGCGTTAAGCTACTAAAGTGTTAGGTGTATGTTTGTTACTGCAGTATGACCTAGGCTATCCCAGATGATATAGAGTACAAGCTTGAGTATTTTATTAATATTTA
>NW_022636697.1:0-1432 GCF_010015895.1 Lontra canadensis | reverse complement strand
TCCCACAAAACTGTCCCCCCAACCTCTGCCCCACCACACACATATTAACACACTTCAGACAAAAGTCACAAATCCGGGTTGTCACCTGAGCCTCCGAACGAACTATTCTAGGAATTATAGCCATTACTGTCATGGCTACCACTGTGGGATTGGCCTTGCATCAGACCGTACAAACCACACAATGTGTGCAAAAATGACACGAGAATGTTAGCAAGGCTTGGAATCAACAAACAGTCCTAGATCAAAGATTTCATGAAAGAGTCTCTGATTTAGAAGAAGCCGGAATATATACAGGAGAGAAGATCTTCCAAATATAAGGCTTCACCTTCTGTGTGATTAGAATGTTTCTTCCTTCTGTGTTACTCCTACACCTATAATGAACGAGAAATACCATGGAACAAGATTTCACCATATTACTAGTCATTATGGCGGTAATTTAACTGCGGATATTAAACAGCTTCGAGATTCTATTCAGGGCATTCCTCGCCATCCTTACAGTCAGTTCCAAGACTGAGTTTCGCACAAAGGATTAATGATATTCTGTCTGATGTAAACCCCTTTCCTGGATCAAAACACTGGTCTTGGCATTCTAGGTGGAATGATGACACTTTTTATTGCTATAATCTTTTTATGCTTAGTCCTCAGATGCTCGTGAAAATCTTTCTGACAACTAATGGTTCGAGAACTTGCAAAACGGATTTTGCTGCTTCTGCATTAACAAAAAGGGGGAAATGGAACCATCCCTCAGAATGATAGACTGCTTAAAATATCACTACTGAGAAATTGTACTGGTCACGCAAGCATACTTGAAGATGACCTTGAGAAAACCTGTACTAGCAGCAGGCCTCCGGTGGAGAGGAGGATACACGTACTTGAAGCCCAGCAGCTGGGGATGCCCTGGGCGATCAGGGTAGAACATCGTCTGTTTCCCTCTTCCGTTGTCTCCCCTGCCTCATGAAAGCCTGCTGTTAGAATAATCCCTTTATGTGCCCTTGCTCAACCAAAAATTCCATGCTGCTGGGCCAGGCACACCCTACTCTGTTTACCTACAAGACTATGGTCGACGTAGGACTCCCATTCCTTCTGGTTGACCTACAAGACCCATGACTAATGTAGAACCTCCTCCTTTGTTGGTTGTGATCTTGTATCTAATAAATACGGGACTGAGGAGTTTTTGGGGGTGACAGTCCTTTCAGCTGTCGTCCCTGCTCCCTCCCTCTCCCAGGTGACTTGTTTGTTCCTCATTCTTCTCCTGAGTGCCATCAGGAAGCAGCCCCCAAATGCCTGGCAGAGGGAAGAGATGTACGGAGGGAGGCCTGGTGCTTGCGTGAAGTGGGATGTCACTCAGCGCTCAGGGAGCTGTCACACCCTCAAGGCAAAGCTGTCCTCCTGTGCCCTGAGCCACAATCTTTGATGCCAGACCCATACTCTA
>NW_022636696.1:0-1432 GCF_010015895.1 Lontra canadensis | reverse complement strand
TTCCTGAGTACATATAAATGTGTGTGTGTGTGTGTGTGTGTGTGTGTGTGTGTAAACACCAAATTATATATTTTAAATATATGTACTTCATCATATGCCATCTATACCTCAATTAAGTTGAAAAATCAGTCATGGAAACAAAAGGCATACTGTTGCATTTGCTTCTCTATGGTCACTGGAAATGAAGAAAGTAGGCCAGAGGATGTAAAATTGCCTACTCAGCAGACCTCTCCCTCTACTAAAAAAAATATCCCTTCCCTACAATTTCCCATTTCTGTTGCTCATCTGGTGTCAAAGCTTATGTGAAAACAGCTAGGATGAATTCCAGACTGTGGAGTAAATCCTAATATAGGAATGACAAGAACGTATTGGTAGAAATCCTAACTATGGCAAAACCTAGTGGCCAGTTGTTTTTTTTTTCTTCTTAAGATAACCCAGGGAACTACTTAAGTATTTGTACATACTGTCCAATCTGTTCTACAGTAATTAAATTCTTTTCAGGGAATTTTAAAAGAAGAGGTTTTGGTTTTTTTTTTTTTTTCTTCTACAAGTAAGGAATAGCAAGGACAGTGACAGAAAATTCATTCAGCTATTTTCCACTGGGCCAATTCCTTGTCTAATCAAGTCAGTCATCTCCTCCAGAAAAGCAAGCTATGTGTCAACTGTGCATAGCATTGTAGAAAATAAAACAAATAGGAAAACATTTAACTGCTTGAGTATTATTCTGACCTCTCCACAATGGGCCACATGCAGGGAAAGATCACATTTCTAAGGCACAATGTGTTGAGGCCAATAATGCCTAGAGGATGTTCTAGCAATATCTTCAGACTCTAAGACCCTGTCAAGGGCTACAGAAAATCAGAATCTCAAGCATATCCGTTACACATCTGTAGCACACCTATTATATGAGCTGACACTAGGAAGCTCTGGGCTGGAAGAGGTTTATGCTCCTACACTGCATTGAAAATTGACATAAAAAAGAATACTAAATTTTCCATTCCTCTGTGTTAGGCTAAGTGGAATTTCTCTAGACTTCCCCAACAGCTGCAATCCCTCCAATAGCATTTCTTCCAACAAAATGCAGATTTATGAAGAATTATATTTCTGAAAAGGCACGATGGATAAAAAAATTTTGTTACTTTTTTCTATTATATATATTTCTTCAGAAACTTACATCTTCTGTGAATAAGGTCAAAACCCCTAATACTTCAGTGAAATTACCACAATAGTCATTTTATTTGTTCTTTTTTTATATAAAAGACCTACCATCATTGTATGTTTGTTAAAGCTTTTAATCAATTATATAGCACACAATAACACTATGAAATCATATCCAATATTTATGTGCCTCGAATTCCTCTTATTTCTATGATTAGAAATAGATGATTCCTTCGTCCATTTCTTACCAGAGCGAAGTGATGTATTTCGTTGA
>NW_022636695.1:0-1433 GCF_010015895.1 Lontra canadensis | reverse complement strand
ATGCCCCAGGGTGAGGCCAGCAAGATGGGCTAGGCTGTGCCGCTGATGGGGAGGCCACCTGAGCCGCCTCCTCGAAGTCTCCCCAGAAGGCTGTGGAATGGACCCATGCTCACCCAGCAGTAAGACCCTGAGAAATTGGAAGAAGTACTTTTCTTTCCAGAAGTCTTTCCAGGGGAGCAGCTTCACCTTCAGGCAGAGCAGGGAGACTGCAGAAAAGCAGGGGGAAAGCCATCAGCTAGGCCAGAGCCTCTGAGGACCGGACCTCCAGAGGCACCACTCCAGCCTCCACAGAGCTGGCCACTGCCTCTGGGAGCAGGTGGCAGCTGGTCGAGGAGGGCGCGGTGTGGACCTGACCTCTAGGGGCGCTGCTCCATCTGCTTCAGAGATGGGCCTGGCCTGGGGGAGCTGGCGTTGGTGCTGGGCATGAAGTGGGCTGCGCAAAAAGAGGGGCTGCTGGGGCGACCCACAGGAGGCCCAGCCAAGTGCAAGTCAGAAGCCCCCTGGTGGAGGTAGTAAGGAGAAGGGTGCCATTGTTGAGATAATCCAAGACCTTTTCTCCAAGTTTGTTGCAGGGGTACCAGATACTGGTTTTGGAGAACTTGTCTACAACCAGGGATTGATTTCAAAGATGTCTTTTTTCTTTTTCTTTTTTTTTTTTTTTAAGCAACAAATTTGCTTCCCCCTCCTTCCCCACAGATCCCATCCTAAATCACTCTCTCACTCCATTGCAACGGGTCCAGGAGACCTTAAACACCTTTCTCTGCTGTGGTTCTCTTTTGTTTTTAAATTTTGAATCATTATTTATATTTTTTTGCATACTCTACATCTTTGTTCTAAAATATAAACTTTCTTTGTCAATCTGTGGACATGCCTATATATGAAGGAGATGGGTGGGCCCAAAGTGATAGGATTATTTCTTAACAGAAAATTTACCTAGTTGTACTACTTTCTTTATTTAGCTATAGTATTTTTAAAAAATGACTTTGGGGCTCCTGGGTGGCTAAGTTGGTGAAACTTCTGCCTTAGGCTCAGCTCATGATCCCAGGGTCCTGATAGTGAGCCCTGCATCTGGCTCCCTGGTTGGTGCGGTGCCTATTTATCCCTCTCCTGCTCCCTTTGCTTGTGCTTTCTGTGAAACAAATACAATCTTTTTTTAAAAAGAAAGTTAATTTAAAAAATAAGTAAAAACAAGACAATGAAATATAATTTCATTATATTTCTTTGCCTGTCACTAATTTTCCAGTGCAGTAATAGTGACAGCAATAGTAACAGAGCAAAGCTGGATACTTTGTTAAAACCAATGAGTGTATTGAAACTTTTTGGGAACAAAGACCCTGAGAAATCCAAGGATGACAAGTGTATGGATAAAAATGGTGAAGATGGTAAAAAAAAAAAAAATCACAGCTACTGTGCATGGGTCACTCATGCCACTC
>NW_022636694.1:0-1433 GCF_010015895.1 Lontra canadensis | reverse complement strand
TTGATGAGAAGGAGCCCAAAATAGCATTTATAAGTGTTGTATTTTCTGGGCCCTTTATGGCTTATTATTCCTACCCTAGTTACATACACTCCTAGGATAGTGACCAGAGCTATTGAGAACTTTTCAAATGATGTCAACACTCAGTATAAAACCCCCGCCCCAAAGCTTCTAGTGTGGGTCAGGGGGACTCATAACTTGAAATTCTACTACCAATTTTTACAGGTATTTAATTTATAAAATGATTGAATCTTTTATAACAGAATGAGTCATCTCATCTGTCATGTCATTGAAAGGGACTGATTACCCAGGGGCCAGACTCATGGGGTCACATTATCTCTGCTTTGAAGATGACTACAGCTATATATTATGTATAGTTGTACAGAGTTAATGATAATCTTTTGAAAATACCCTAGGCTACAATGATAAAAGCCAACTAAAAATGATCTCTACCTACTGCCCTGTGGAATTAAATCGGCTCTTATGTGTTATTATCTTGAGACCAACAAAATGAATAATTCTAAATGAATGTCCTCCATGAGGAGACAACTGATTTAAAACATTCATTTTTTTAGATTCCATTCTCTGTGACAAAAATGTGATATTTTATTCTGTATCAGTTCCACATGACCTATATTTAGTGGTAAGAAATAGAGACTTGTTAAATAACTGGTATATTCCCTTCTACTGAATTATAATTAATGAAGCATGTGAATGGTTGCTGAACACCTATAGATATAATTACCAAGCTCCTTCCTTCCAGGCATTCAGAGAATCAAAGCATGCCTTCGAAGTTATAGTGATGACTAAAATGTGTTCAATACGAACAATAGTTTTATGCACAGCTGTTCTAGAAGTATGATAAAATACCTTTCTGTAAAAAGCATATCAGTACTTTAATAAGGGTGTAATTATCTTTCTGCCAGGGAAGTATTTGTGTGGACAAGGTAGGAATGTCACTGCTACTTTGCACCCTGTGGCTCAGCCTTCCAGAGACTAAGGCTTTTACTATTGACTCACAGAGCCAAGAGCCCATCCCAGGCCTTACCAGACATCATCAGTGATCTTCCTACCAGTTTTAACAGTACTACAATTTGCTAAAAAGTTGGAGCAATTCAGCTTAGTCACTTAAGAGCATTCCTCTCTGAAATCCTAGGTTCCCAAATGAAAGGTATGTCATTCCTTCCCATGTCATTAATTCACTCTACTGCCCTTCTACCCCGTATCCTGCATTGACTCTTCATCACTCCACCACTTCATTTTATGTTGTGCCTGCTGGAAGCCTGCTTTCACTGTAAATAGACTTCCAACTTGCTTAAATAGACTTCCAACTTTCTTATCTCTTCAGAGAACTCCTCTGTATTCTTGCCCTGACAGAAATCGGACTCCCTCAAGGATAGATTCTTTTGTGGCTTTCTCTTCTGCCAATCCACCTA
>NW_022636693.1:0-1433 GCF_010015895.1 Lontra canadensis | reverse complement strand
CTCACATGGATGGAATGCAGATAAGGAATGCTGTTCTACAATGTATGAAAATTGTTTTTTAAATCACCAAATGGCAATGATTTGGTGCCTTGAAAGTTCTTTTCATGAGAACTACCACCATGTTTATAATTTTTTAATAAACCATTTTCATAAAACAAGAGAAAAATATGCACATGTCATTATTTGGAACAAAAAATGTGGGGCTGCCTTATAATTAATAGATATATTTTATTTTATTTTTGTTTGATATCATGTACTGTATGAAACAACACACAATGTGCAAAGATGGGCATCCTATGTTTGCATAGTTCTAAGAAAGTTGAATGAAGGCATGAAGAAATTAATCAAAAATATTTTTGAATGATAAGAATTTCTTAAGTTGAGTTTCCACATTGATTAATGAAATATCTGCTATGTTTATGATTGTATTAAATGTACCATTAATAGTTTGGTTTGGCTACCTTATTTCAACAAAACAACTACTTCTACTTACTACTTTCATCTTTTGAAAGTAATTTTACATTATTAGCTTTGTTTAAGGTTCTTTTGACATTTCCCTCACCCTGATATTGTTGCAGAAAATCTGAAGTGACCGAGGAAACTCAAGCACCACATGGGAGAGTAGGGAAAAACTTAGGTTTATTATCACCAGTGGGCTCAGAGGGATTCCTTCCCAAAGGCTGAGTACCCGACAGAGTTAGGAGTGGGTTTTTATGGTTGTGGGTAATGGGGGATGGTAATGGGGTGTTTTCATGGTCTCTCAAGGCCAACACGCTTTCACAGTCTCTCAAGGCCAAATGGCCCCTTCATGTGGAATTATAATCTATGTGGAGTTGTCTCAGAAAAGTGCTAAATCACCCAGGGGGACTATTTCTTTTTCTTTTCTTATTCAAACAGGATGGGCATCTGGTCTTTTTCTTCTGTCTCACCAGGAGCAATGACCTGTTATCTTATCTTAAACAAATGGGTTGGCTATTTGGTCTTTTCGTGGCCTTAGCAGGAGCAAAGAAAGCCAGGGATGGAAAGGGGCTGGAGCCCAGGAATCTCTGCCTCATGTCCCCCCTCTTGATGATCAGCAGCGGTACTTTAGAGATCATCACTATCTAGATTTAAGGAACTGTATCCACAGAGGGTGAGGATAAGGCAGTCATTGAGAGACGGTATTTCTAAGGAAACTGTCGAGGCTATTGAGGAGACAAGGACTGTGGGTAACTAGGAGGAGGGACAATAAAGGTCCTACTAAGGGTAATAGCCAAGATGTCCATGATTGTGGGTTGAGACCCCAAGATGTGAGTTCTTCTCAAGGGTGCTGGATGCGTTCCTGGAGCTCACGAATCTTGGAAGTGACGATCCTGGATTGCAGCATTCTTCTTGTAGGGAAGGAACCTGTCTCTTCCTTTTCAGCAGTGAGGAGATCTAGGGCTCGCAGATTC
>NW_022636692.1:0-1434 GCF_010015895.1 Lontra canadensis | reverse complement strand
AATAAAACATACCAAAATCTGTGTGATGTGGCTAATGAACAGGAAAGAGAGGCAAAAGAAGAGGGCGAAGCAGGCTCCCTGCTGAGTAGGGAGCCCAACACGGGGCATAAGACCAGGACCTTGGCATAATAACCTGAGCTGTAGGTACCTGCTTAACCAACTGTGCCACCCAGTTGCCCCACATTACTTTTATTTCCAATAAAATATTTTAAAACTTTCTAATTCTCCTTGTGACATCTACTTATCCCATTGGTTATGTAGAAGTGTGTTGTTTAGTTCCGGATCTACTGAGGAGCTGAAGGCCAGATACTGTTGTTCTTTGAATCATGTTTTTTATTTATATCATTTTCACCCTTTTCCCCCTGTAATTTCTAATACTCTGCAAAGCCTCCATATGTTCATTCTTGATATCGATCTCTCCTATTTTAACCTGTAAGATATTCATCATAATTATTTTGAATTCTCTACCTGATAGTTTGAGTATCTGGTCATTTCTGAGTCCTTTCCTATTGATTGATTTGCCTCTTGATAATGGGTTTCTTTCTTTCTTTCTTTCTTTCTTTCTTTCTTTCTTTTTTTCTTTCTTTTAAGCTGTATTGTGGCTTACTGAAGGACCATTACAAAGGAATTGCCTTAAACACACCTAACTCACAAATCCTCTACTATTGAGCTGTATACCCAGGACATATTTGTTACAAAAGTTTTACAAGCAATTATGTTAGTTGTTTTGATTGGGAAAGAGATAACTCTTGGGACAAAGAATAGATTAACCAAAGTTTGGAAGGAAAGGCTGGATTTTGAGATGCTTTGGGATGTAGGGCTTTGATAAGCTCTGACATATTCCTGGAAATGTAGAAAGCCATGCATTACACATGGCAATACTTTTATTTTAGGAGTGGTGTGTTTGTGATTTGTGGAAGATTTCCCTCAAAGTTTGTGTCTGCTCCCAGTTTTAGTCATCCTGTAAGCCTGTAAGAACAATGGTGTTCTCTTAAACCACTGTTGTTTCTCCCCAAGTTTAGACTATTATGGCTTCTACTTGGTTCTTGCTCTTATGTAGTGTAGTTCACCTTCATGTCAAGAAAGCTCTGTGTGTCATCAGAGGTGGGTTTCTCTCCAGGTACCTGCTGCTCCTTCCCAAGGTAGAAGGAACTGTGAGTTGTGTTGTGGTAGGTCTTATGCAGCAGAACATTTTTTTTTGCCATTCCCCAGATGTAGAAGTCCTCTCCATTCATATTGGTGTAAGACGTTGTGCTCAGAACTGTTAGTTTCCACTTCCCCTGAGGTAGAGGGCTTTGCTCATGTCTGGGAGTGATAGACTTAGGGTTTTAAGAGTAAAGCATGGGGCTTTGTGACTGCTCTAGGGGGAGTAAATAATTTCCTGAACTCCTGCCAGTTAAAAAGGAGACCCTTTCTTGTATCTGCACCTGTTCC
>NW_022636691.1:0-1435 GCF_010015895.1 Lontra canadensis | reverse complement strand
AAGGTGAAAGACGACTATTGTAAGATTCTTATACATGAAGTCATATAGTGTCACATAAAGATATATTGTGCCATAGACAGATAGAGAGGTAGATAGATATAAAATAAATCCTAATACAAGCACTTAAATAAAGGTATAGCTAATAAGCCTACAAAGGAGATAAAATCAGAATATACTCCATTAATTTAAAAGAAGAAAGGAAAGGAAGAAAGAGGACTGAAGTATAGATGCGGCAAATAGAAAACATGTAAGAAAATGACAGACTTAAATCTAACCATATAAGTAATCACAAAATATAAGTAAAGTTGACCCCTGAAAAGCATAGATTTGAACTGTACAGGTCCACTTATATTAAAAAAATGACTACAGTACAATTCTGTAAATGTATTTTCTCTTCCTTATGATTTTCTTCATAACATCTTCTTTTCTCTAGCTTGCTTTGTTCTAAGAACATGGTATATAAAATATACAAAATATGTATTAAGGAACTTTTGTCATCAGTAAGGACATTATTTATAATACATACAACATATGTCTTAAAGAACTTTTTGTTATCAGTAAGATTTCTGGTTAGTAGTAGGCTATTAGTTCAGTTGGGGGGGAATTCAAACATTACATATGGATTTTCAATTGCATGGGGTGTTGGTGCCCAGAAGGGTCACATGTAGTCTAACAGCTCCTGCTAAATAAAGCCAAATGGAAACCAGAGGATATTTTGAGCTGAATGGAGATGAAAACAATGTATTGAAAATTTTGGGATGTTACAAACAGACACCATCAGATCGGATAAAATAAGCAACACCCAACTACAACTGTATGATGGCTACAAGAAACAATTAAATATAAAGCCAAATAGGCTCAAAGTAAAAAAAAATGAAAAACTACTCCATGCTGACACTGGTTAAAAGAAAGCTGAAAAGGCTATAGTAATATCATAGAAAAGAGATTTCAGAGGAAAGAGGGGATAAATAGGCCAATTCTTTAAGAAATAATAATCATAAACCTTTCTTTTTACTTAATAACATAGTACTGCATGAAAAATAGATAAATCTGCAATTAAAGTCAAATATTTCAATTCTCACCAATTGATAGAATAAGTTCACAGAAAATAATAAAGAGTGTAGAAGACTTGAATGACACTATCAACCAATTTGACCTAGTTGACATTTAAAGGACACTCAACCAAACATCAGGAGAACACATGTTCCTTTCAAGGACACAGAAAGTATTTACTAAGATAGACCATCTTCTGGGCTGTAAAAGAAATCTCAATAAAGGTAAAATGATTGAAATCCTACAAAGTGCATCCTACAACCACAATAGATTTAAATGACAAATCACTAACAGACATCTAGAAGACACCCAAATATGAAAATGAAGTAACACACTTCTGAAAACCCATGGGTCATATTAAATAAATAAATAAATAAATAAA
>NW_022636690.1:0-1435 GCF_010015895.1 Lontra canadensis | reverse complement strand
AGGTGATGGGGCCTGGCAGGGAGGGCGGGAGAGGCTGGTGAGAGGATCGGGGAGTGCGCTGGGCCAAGAGGGCGGCACGGAGCCCAGAGGTAGTGGATGTGGAGAGACCAGGAGCTGGGTCCCCCAAGGCGGGACTAGGGCGTGAGGTAGCTGGTGCCAGAGGAAGGGCATGGTGTAGGTAAGACAAGAAAACATAGAGGGATGTGAAGAATTTGTGAAGAATGTGGGAGATATGGAAGGAGGCCAGAGGTTGAGGAGGGAGAGGTAGTTGGCTGTGTAATTTTTAGAATCCTGTCAGGATGGGGTGTTTCTAGGTCATAGAGAAGTCTAGAGGAGTACCAACGTTCTCGAAAATGGCAGAGGCTGAAAAGGTGGGGTGCCTAGTGGTGAATCTGGACAGTAGGTGGATTCTGTATGCACCCTGGTGTTAAGGAAGGTGGCCATGGAGGGAGGAGGGCTGTCTTGAAGGGAGCGGTGAAGAGACAACGGGATGTCACATGACTAGCACGTGACGGGGAGGTAGGACGTAACATAGATGGGGAAGCGGAGGATCTCTCAGAATAGGCCGAGGATGGGCCCAGAAGGTTTAGTCTATATCCAGCAGAGGGAGAGCGAGACAGTGAAGACTGAGGCAGCCACAAAGAGTGGGTCCATGGGATGTGAGTCATGTCAGGGAAATCGGTGAGAAAACAAGGAACAGGCAGGAGGGAAGAGGGGATGGAATCTCTTGAACACACCAGAGGGTCAGGGGCATCGTGGAAAAGGGGAAGGTGGTACGAAGAACTTCTAATCTGGGGACATCAGCAGATCTCGGGGGAGCACAAAGATTGTCGTGTGTGGTACTGAGGCTGGACAGTAGCAGGAGAGCAGAGGGAAGTTGCTACCACCTGGGTATATGGATCCGGGGCTCTCAGGAGCAAGGGGGAACAGGGGACACAGGGACAGAGGTGACTGAGGAGTGTGGCAGCCCCGTGCATCAGAATAGATACTGAATAGAGACTGCTGATAGGAGACCTCAGGGAGTTCATGGTGGCCTCAGGGAATGGAGTCCAGTATGTAGGTCACACATATGCTTTGAAATGGGGGAGGAGCTAACAGGAAGCAATGCGGAAGTGACCTTTCTCAACAGTCACCAAATCCCTGCTTCTGCAATTCCCGGGTTGAAGGGTGGAATTCAAACACGTGGCTAGAGACTCCGACAGGGACTTTCAGCTGGGCAGGGGGACACCTTCAAAAACCTAAGAATGCCACAGGTTTGGTCCAGGAACATGATACCGGCAGCATAGGGGCCCAGGGGGAGAGCAAGGGGCAGGGTAGGGAGTAAGGTCTGGGGAACACTTATTTTAGAGGCTTCATTGGGTGGACAACTGAGGTGGCAAGGCTTCCCTGGATGGAGAGAGACAGGATGGGCTCAAAATCACGTGGCCGAGCAGGA
>NW_022636689.1:0-1435 GCF_010015895.1 Lontra canadensis | reverse complement strand
TAATTATTATCATTTATTTTACAGAATGTTTTTATTATTTGACACTTCATTTTAAATAGCACATGACATTTTTAGTATGGATTTAACAAATTCTCATTTTTCTCTGAAGACATCACATTTTGTTGTAAAAGTTTCTTATTTTATCTTTTTTAAATTTAATTTTATTTTCTCAGTGTTCCAGGATTCATTATTTATGCACCACACCCATTGCTTCATGCAATATGTGCCTCCTTAATATCCACCACCAGGCATTTATGTAGGTCATTTTTAATTCAGTGTACATATATGGGTGTGTGCCTATCTTTCATACAAAGAATTCCTCAATATTCTGATGGCTTTGGTCCTAGAAGAGTATGAGAGAATGAAGCACTACAATCCTTTGTAGGCACAGCATGCTGGGCTTTACTCACTGATGGTATTCCTTCTGGAGAAGATTCTCTCCACTCCGTCCTACTTAGAATAGTCTCAAAGTGCTATTTCTTCTAATCTTTTTACTGCCTGTTCTTTAAAATGTCTTCACCCAATGTGTTCTTAACCTTTCTATCTCTGATTCCACCCTCTACTCTGTTTCCCACCTCATTTAAAGTTATGCAGATTTACTTATTTATTATTATGTTAGTTGAGTTTTATGACAGAGGTTGATACATATAAGAGCTAAACTCACACTTATCAAAAAATTGAAAGAGTTTTAAATACACAAAATCAAAAGGTCAAACAGAATAAGAAGAGGTGCCATAAGGTAATGCTAACTGTTATATAATTATTGAGAAGCAGAAGAATAATAGATATTTTCAGAGAGCGTAAGCAGAGCCAAGGAGCTAAAATAAAATTTTAGAGAAAACTGTCAGGAAAGGAGTTTCTTTAAAGCATTTGAATATAGAGTGAGGAGGACCAAATTGGCTTCTTATAACTTATAGTTGTCAATAACTCTTCATTGTAGATTTCTGGGGGAAAAAGAAGTAGATAATAAGTCTTGGCATCAAAACAAACAAATGAACAAACCAAAAGGATATATATCTACAGCATGACCTGATAGACTATTATAATTTCAGAAATCTTAGGGCTTAATTATAGAAAAATATCATTGCCTGTGTGTCATAAAATATATTTAAGTATGGGTCTGTAATTTATGCATTTACACTGCCTTACAATGCATAGATAACAATACTAAGCCTGGCGTTGATAATAACTAAACTTATACAGAAAAATAAAATATGGGTATCTTAATAAAGTCACAGAAATATATTATCCTTACAAATTTACACATTTCTATGAAATATTTTGGAGATTGAAATTCGTATGACATCAAGATTTTAAACTATGAGGAAATTTTTTTTTCAAAATATGCTTTTTTTTAAGAGTTGCAATGTGTCCTGAATAAGTCACAATGGAACTAAAATAATGAATTAATAAGAGATTGTTTTTTCTGTACTTA
>NW_022636688.1:0-1435 GCF_010015895.1 Lontra canadensis | reverse complement strand
AGGTGATGGGGCCTGGCAGGGAGGGCGGGAGAGGCTGGTGAGAGGATCGGGGAGTGCGCTGGGCCAAGAGGGCGGCACGGAGCCCAGAGGTAGTGGATGTGGAGAGACCAGGAGCTGGGTCCCCCAAGGCGGGACTAGGGCGTGAGGTAGCTGGTGCCAGAGGAAGGGCATGGTGTAGGTAAGACAAGAAAACATAGAGGGATGTGAAGAATTTGTGAAGAATGTGGGAGATATGGAAGGAGGCCAGAGGTTGAGGAGGGAGAGGTAGTTGGCTGTGTAATTTTTAGAATCCTGTCAGGATGGGGTGTTTCTAGGTCATAGAGAAGTCTAGAGGAGTACCAACGTTCTCGAAAATGGCAGAGGCTGAAAAGGTGGGGTGCCTAGTGGTGAATCTGGACAGTAGGTGGATTCTGTATGCACCCTGGTGTTAAGGAAGGTGGCCATGGAGGGAGGAGGGCTGTCTTGAAGGGAGCGGTGAAGAGACAACGGGATGTCACATGACTAGCACGTGACGGGGAGGTAGGACGTAACATAGATGGGGAAGCGGAGGATCTCTCAGAATAGGCCGAGGATGGGCCCAGAAGGTTTAGTCTATATCCAGCAGAGGGAGAGCGAGACAGTGAAGACTGAGGCAGCCACAAAGAGTGGGTCCATGGGATGTGAGTCATGTCAGGGAAATCGGTGAGAAAACAAGGAACAGGCAGGAGGGAAGAGGGGATGGAATCTCTTGAACACACCAGAGGGTCAGGGGCATCGTGGAAAAGGGGAAGGTGGTACGAAGAACTTCTAATCTGGGGACATCAGCAGATCTCGGGGGAGCACAAAGATTGTCGTGTGTGGTACTGAGGCTGGACAGTAGCAGGAGAGCAGAGGGAAGTTGCTACCACCTGGGTATATGGATCCGGGGCTCTCAGGAGCAAGGGGGAACAGGGGACACAGGGACAGAGGTGACTGAGGAGTGTGGCAGCCCCGTGCATCAGAATAGATACTGAATAGAGACTGCTGATAGGAGACCTCAGGGAGTTCATGGTGGCCTCAGGGAATGGAGTCCAGTATGTAGGTCACACATATGCTTTGAAATGGGGGAGGAGCTAACAGGAAGCAATGCGGAAGTGACCTTTCTCAACAGTCACCAAATCCCTGCTTCTGCAATTCCCGGGTTGAAGGGTGGAATTCAAACACGTGGCTAGAGACTCCGACAGGGACTTTCAGCTGGGCAGGGGGACACCTTCAAAAACCTAAGAATGCCACAGGTTTGGTCCAGGAACATGATACCGGCAGCATAGGGGCCCAGGGGGAGAGCAAGGGGCAGGGTAGGGAGTAAGGTCTGGGGAACACTTATTTTAGAGGCTTCATTGGGTGGACAACTGAGGTGGCAAGGCTTCCCTGGATGGAGAGAGACAGGATGGGCTCAAAATCACGTGGCCGAGCAGGA
>NW_022636687.1:0-1435 GCF_010015895.1 Lontra canadensis | reverse complement strand
CTAGGCAAGACTGAGTAAGATAAAATAGAGAAAACAAAGAAACAAAAAATCAATGTCAGGAATGAAAAGGAAGAAATCACTTCAGATCCATACTGACATTTAAAAGAGAGGATAGTATGCCAATAAATTTAAATTTTAGATAAAATGGATCCATTGCCAGATAAACATAACATACTAAACTGAAGCAAAAAGAAGTAAGACATATCAATATTCCTATAACTACAGAAGGAATAAAAGCTATAACCTTCCATAATAAAAGCATCAGGCCAACATGGCTTCCCTAATGAAATCAATTTGTTTTTTTTTGTTTTTAAGATTTTTTATTTATTTATTTGACAGACAAAGATCACAAGCACGCGGAGAGGCAGTCAGAGAGAGGAGGAAGCAGGCTCCCCGAGGAGCAGATAACCCAATGCGGGGCGCGATCCCAGGACCCTGGGATCATCACCTGAGCTGAAGTCAGAGGCTTTAACCCACTGAGCCACCCAGGTGCCCCGAAATCAATGTATCTTAAAAATATCTATCTTTCCCTCTCTTACAGCTCTTTCTTTTCTCCTCACTATAAGATGATGGTCTTACTTCATATTTTTCTTTCAATTAGGAATCTATTATAATAGAATGCCTTGATCTTCCTATCATGGGTTGACCTATCATCTGCACCTGCCTTCTCCATCCTTCCAAGTGTTATAGCAGAAGAGGTGGCCTCTCTGCCTATCAATGGTAAATCCCTCCTTTTCCTTTCTTGAGTTTATTTCCTTTAACCTTCTCACATACTTTAGTTTTCGTTCTTCACTTAGTCCCATCTTGGTCTTGCAACATCAATTTCTCCCTCTCCACTATGGCATTATTCTTATCAGCACTCAAATATGCCATAAAAACTCCCATCTCTAATATAAGACAAAAGAGTTTCGTTCTTCATTCCGTACTTTCCTGTAGCTACTGCCTCATTTCTCTTTCCCTCTTCATAGTGGTGAGGGGTATCTTCTCTAAAGAGTCATCTAAAACTATCTAATGTCACTTTTCATTTACTCTTTTTAAAATACATATTTTCTTTTTAATTATTTTTATTTTTTAAAAGATTTTATATAATTGTCAGAGAGAGGGGGAGAGAGTGCACAAGCAGAGGGAGAAGCAGCAGAGGGAGAAGCAGGCTTCCCTCTGAGCAAGGAGCCCAATGTAGGACTGGATCCCGGAATCCTGGGATCATGACCTGAGCCAAAGGCAGATGCTTAAAAAATATGTAGTATTTCCAACACTCAATGTTAATGAAAAGGACTGAAGATGACACAAACAAATGGGAAAGTATTCCGTGCTTATGGACTAGAAGAACCAGTACTGTTAAAATGTCCATACTACCCAAAGGAATATACATATTCAATGTAATTACTATCAAAATACCAACAACATATTTCATAGAATTAGAACACATCATCCC
>NW_022636686.1:0-1436 GCF_010015895.1 Lontra canadensis | reverse complement strand
AGACTTCCCTTATAATCTTATATGGTGGAAAGATCTAGGGAGCTTTATGCAATATCATTTATTTTTTATTTTTTATACTTTATTTTAATTTCAGTATAGTTAAGTTTCAGGTATAAAATATGTGATTCAGTAATTCCTTACATCACCCAGTGCTCATCAGGACACGTGTCCTTCTTGCTCCCCATCACCTATTTCAACCATCCCCCCCACCTACCCCTGCTCTGCTCACCATCAGTTTGTTCTCTATAGCTAAGACTGTTTCTTCCTTTGTCTCTCTCTCTCCCCCCTTTTGCTCATTTGTTCTGTTTCCTAAATTCTACATGAGTAAATCATATGGTATTTGTCTTTCTCTGACTTATTTCACTTAGCATTATATTCTCCAGTTGTAGCCATGTCATTGTGAATGGCAAGATTTCATTTTTGTGGCTGAATAATATTCCAATGTACATATATATATCCCATCTTCTTATCTATTCCTCTCTCGACGGACACTTGGGTTTCATTCATCGTTTGGCACTGTAAATTTTAAAGAATACTGCAGTAATCACAGGGATGTGTGTGTCACTTTGAATTAGTGTTTTTGTATTGTTTGGGTAAATACCCAAATAGTGTGATTCCTAGATCAGAGGGTAGCTCTATTTTTAAATTTTTGAGGAAACTACGTATTGTTTTCCAGAGTGGCTGCACCAATTTGCATCCCCCCCAACAGTTCAGGAAGGCTCCCCTTTCTCCCCATCCTCACCCAACACTTGTTTCTTGTGTTGCTGATTTCAGCCATTCTGATGCATGTGAAGTGGTATCTCACTGTTTTGCTTTGCCTTTCCTTAATAATGAGTGACAGTGAGCATCTTTTCATGTGTCTGAGTCCATCTGCATGTCTTCTCTTGGAGAAATGCCTGTTCATGTCTTCTGCCCATTTTTTAATTGGATTATTTGTTTTTTGGGGTGTTGACTTGTATCAGTTCTTTATAGAGTTTGAATGCTAACCCTTTATCAGATTTGTCGTTTACAAATATCTTCTCGCATTCAGTAGGTTGCCTTTTAGTTTTGATGATTCCTTCCCCATGCAGAAGCTTTTCATTCTGATGATGTCCCAATACTCTACTTTTGTTTTTGTTTCTCCTGCTTCAGGAGACATATCTAGAAAGAAGTTCCTATGGCCGATGTCAAAGAAGTTACTGCCTGTGCTTATAGGATTGTTATGGTCTCAGGTCTCACATTTTGGTCTTTAATCCATTTTGAGTTTATTTTTGTGTATGGTGTATAGAAAATGGTCCAGTTTCATTCTTCTGCCTGTAGCAGTCCAGTTTTCCCAATATCATTTGTTGAAGAGACTGTCTTTTTCCTCTTGGACGTTCTTTTCTCCTCTGTCAAAGATTAACAGAACATTTAGTTGTAGGTTGTTTCTGGGTCTTCTATTCTGTTCTATTGGTCTA
>NW_022636685.1:0-1436 GCF_010015895.1 Lontra canadensis | reverse complement strand
ACACACACACAACTGCAATATGCCATGCAAAGAACCAGAAGAGCTCATAGTAGTGTCATTTAACTAAGTTAAAGGCAAAGTGGCCAAGATGACAATTTGTTAAAGACAGAGATTTATTCATAAAGAAATAATGTCGTCACTCTTTCTTGTTTGCCTTTTATGATTGATTTTCTGTTTTTGGTGGACTTTACACACAGTGAAGTTAAAAAATCCTGCGTGTAGTCATCCATAGTGGTGAATTTTGATAGACAGTAGCCCATCCGTGTAATCCCCGCATCTATCGGGATAGAACATTTCCATTATACTGGACGGGCCCCACCTGCCCTTTAGTAACGTCCTCTCAGTCGCAGAGGTGATTGCTGTTTCAGTAGGTTTTCTTTTACCGTGGATCTCTTTTGATATGGAACATCAAACAGACACTACATGTAGGTCTAGTGTGCGTGCTTGTGTGTGTTTTTGTGTGTGTGTGTGTGTGTGTGTGTGTGTGTGTACATACTATTCGTATGGTCTGCAGAATTTCTCTTTGGTTGGGCACCATTGAGTTGGCTTCTGCCTGTAAGAATCACTAATGTTGATGCACATGTATCACTAGTTCAGTCAGCGCCGTCCTAGTGACGTACCAAGACTCCTTTGAAGTCATAGCTTTAAATTTCATGGTAGGGTGACCATCCATCCCTAAAGGTAAGCTTTCATTTTAAATCTTAAATAGAGTATGGATTTCAGTTCACCCTAAATTTTTAAACAATTCTTTCATCTGATGGAAAATGCATCGGACTGAAAAACATGTGACCTATACGAGCCTAAGATACAAAACAGTTATGGAGCAAATATTTGTATAGCCAAAGCTTGAGTCACGAAATAGAACTTTGTTGCCACCAAGAGGGCTCTTGATATGTCCTTTGTTGACCACAGTCGTTTTTTCCATGCTACAGATGATTACCGTGCTGATTTTTCCTTATGGTTTTATTAGGTAGGTATGCACACCTAAGCAACATAGTTTGATTTTTATATGTTTCTGATTTTTAAAAAGAGAATTCTGATTTGATTCTTTCACTCAGTATTATGGAAGAGTTCTGGTAGGCAGACTCCAAGATGGCCTTCAAGATGCCATCCACCGCTTGGTGTTCACGGTCTCCTGTATTTCCCTCCCGTCAAGTAACGTGCTTCTAAACCATGGCAGATGGCACCATCAAGGGGCTGAGTTACCAAGGACTGTGACTTTCATCTCAAAGCCAACCCTTTCTCTCTCTCTCTCTCTGGCTTTGATGAAGCCTGGTACAATGTGGGAGAGATCCTTGCAGCAGAGAACTGAGCACGGTCTCCATTCACCATCCAGCAAGGAAGCAAGGTCCCCACTCTAGCGGCCCTCAAGGAACTGAATCCCGCCAGTGAGCATGTAAGTGAAGTGAGAAGTGGCTTCTTCCCCAGTGGAGCCC
>NW_022636684.1:0-1436 GCF_010015895.1 Lontra canadensis | reverse complement strand
GGTTCTCTCTCACGTTGTTCATGCTCAGGATTGAGAAGGCATTCTTCTCCGTGGAGCGACTTTTCTGGGACGGTGCAGGCATCCAACCATGATGTCTTCCTCACAGGGGAGCAGAAGGACAGTACATAGACCTTCTCACACACACTGAACTAGCAGACGGCTTCCCCGCATATGACCCACGTGCTGAACCTGCAGGGGCAGCCCCCTCAGATGGCCTCTCTCCTCTCTGGAAGTGTGATGCTTCCTATCTCATCTATGCTTTTGTCCGCGCGGACCCTGTTCAGGGGAGGATGCATTTCCTGGAGAATGGTGTTGCTCTGAATTCCGGACCTGCTAGCTCGTTCGGCTTCTGGGCCCATGTGAGGAACGACTCTGTCTCCCTGAAACACTCTGTCGCAACAGAGGTCCTGCTGGCACCCTCTGACCCCTGGTGTGGAGCCCAAAGCCCTCAGTGTGTTTGTGTATGTTCGCCACCACCTGAAAGAAGGCTTTCTGGCTTTAGGATAAATCGGAGATGACTGGGCTACCTCCATGAAGCTCGTTCATGGAGCTGAGGCGTTGGCACCTTGCTTTGTGCTTCTGGGTGTCAGGACTGCTTCTTTCTTCACAGGACTGAGTGTGGCGTTTGGGGCTACTGCGTCATCCAGTTGTAATCTGTGGCACTCCAACCGTCCACCCCGCCTGCCCGGCCACCCCTGATTTTGGCAGGCCTCTCTGCTCAGGGCGCCTCCAAGGATGTGTGCCCCACGGAGGATGTCACAGTCCTGTCCTCTCGGCGGTTTGGGTATGCAGCACGGTGCTTTCCTAAAGCTTGCTCAAGTGAGGCCGACCGTCATCGAAGTTCAGGCTGAGAGAAGCTGGGCTTCTGTCAGAAGTACTCCCACGCACTCAGAGTTGGTGTGTGTATTCTGCTGTGGGGCCCGTGGTCACGGTAGCAGCAGGAGCCGTTTTTGACGCCCTTGTGCGGAGCTTCTGTGAGGCTGAGTGAACGGGTGCCTTCTCAGGTGTCCTGCGGCCCGAGGGCCGGGAACCTTCCTCAGGCCTCCGCACCAACACGTGGGTGTGACTCTATCTCTATTCCCGAGAGAGGCCTGCCTGGCAAAAGAGCTGGGCTTCAAGCTTTTTTCTTAGAGGTAAGGCTCTGGTTCTCTCTCGCGTTGTGCCAGCTCAGGTTTGTGAAGGCATCCTTCTTCGTGGAGGGACATGTGCTGGACGGTGTTGGCATCCCACCGTGACTTCTTTCTCACATGGAGGCAGAGGGACTTTACCTCAGGCATTCTCACACACACTGAGTTAGCAGACCCTTCCGGGAGCTTGACCCAGGCGCTGAGCCAGCTGAGGCCGGCAACCTTCCCCGGGTGCTCTCACCTCAGGAGCCTGCCAGTTTCTCTCTCATCTAGGATTCTTTCTTCGAGGACGCTTTTGGGGGAGGACGT
>NW_022636683.1:0-1436 GCF_010015895.1 Lontra canadensis | reverse complement strand
TGGTCAACTAATCTTCGACAAAGCAGGAAAGAATGTCCAATGGAAAAAAGACAGCCTCTTCAATAAATGGTGTTGGGAAAATTGGACAGCCACATGCAGAAAAATGAAATTGGATCATTTCCTTACACCACACACGAAAATAGACTCAAAATGGATGAAGGACCTCAATGTGAGAAAGGAATCCATCAACATCCTTGAGGAGAACACAGGCAGCAACCTCTTCGACCTCAGCCGCAGCAACATCTTCCTAGGAACATCGCCAAAGGCAAGGGAAGCAAGGGCAAAAATGAACTATTGGGATTTTATCAAGATCAAAAGCTTTTGCACAGCAAAGGAAACAGTTAACAAAACCAAAAGACAACTGACAGAATGGGAGAAGATATTTGCAAACGACATATCAGATAAAGGGCTAGTGTCCAGAATCTATAAAGAACTTAGCAAACTCAACACCCAAAGAACAAATAATCCCATCAAGAAATGGGCAGAAGACATGAACAGACATTTCTGCAAAGAAGACATCCAGATGGCCAACAGACACATGAAAAAGTGCTCCACATCACTCAGCATCAGGGAAATACAAATCAAAACCACAATGAGATACCACCTCACACCAGTCAGAATGGTTAAAATTAACAAGTCAGGAAATGAGAGATGCTGGCGAGGATGTGGAGAAAGGGGAACCCTCCTACACTGTTGGTGGGAATGCAAGCTGGTGTAGCCACTCTGGAAAACAGCATGGAGGCTCCTCGAAAAGTTGAAAATAGAGCTACCTTATGACCCAGGAATCTCACTACTGGGTATTTACCCTAAAGATAAAAATGCAGTTATCTGAAGGGGCATGTGCACCCAAATATTTATAGCAGCAATGTCCACAATAGCCAAACTATGGAAAGAGCCTAGATGTCCATTAACAGATGAATGGATAAAGAAGATGTGGTATATATACACAATGGAATACTATGCAACCATCAAAAGAAATGAAAGCTTGCCATTTGCGACGATGTGGATGGAACTAGAGGGTATTATGTAAGCATAATAAGTCAGTTGGAGAAAGACAACTATCATATGATCTCCCTGATATGAGGAAGTGGAGATGCAACATGGGGGGTTTGGGGGGTAGGAAAAGAACAAATGAAACAAGATGGGATCGGGAGGGAGACAAAGCATAAAGACTCTTAATGTCACAAAAAAACTGAGGGTGGTTGGGGGGGAGTGGGGTAGGGAGAGGGTGGTGGGGTTATGGACTTTGGGGAGGGTATGTGCTATGGTGAGTGCTGTGAAGTCTGTAAACCTGGTGATTCACAGACCTGTACCCCTGGGGCTAATAATACATTATGTGTTTATTAAAAAAATTAAAAAATTAAAAAAAATTATTCTTTAATTTCCTGATTGACCCATTCATTCTTTAGTAGGATGCTCTTTAGCCTCTATTTATT
>NW_022636682.1:0-1436 GCF_010015895.1 Lontra canadensis | reverse complement strand
AATAAATAGAGGCTAAAGAGCATCCTACTAAAGAATGAATGGGTCAATCAGGAAATTAAAGAATAATTTTTTTTAATTTTTTAATTTTTTTAATAAACACATAATGTATTATTAGCCCCAGGGGTACAGGTCTGTGAATCACCAGGTTTACAGACTTCACAGCACTCACCATAGCACATACCCTCCCCAAAGTCCATAACCCCACCACCCTCTCCCTACCCCACTCCCCCCCAACCACCCTCAGTTTTTTTGTGACATTAAGAGTCTTTATGCTTTGTCTCCCTCCCGATCCCATCTTGTTTCATTTGTTCTTTTCCTACCCCCCAAACCCCCCATGTTGCATCTCCACTTCCTCATATCAGGGAGATCATATGATAGTTGTCTTTCTCCAACTGACTTATTATGCTTACATAATACCCTCTAGTTCCATCCACATCGTCGCAAATGGCAAGCTTTCATTTCTTTTGATGGTTGCATAGTATTCCATTGTGTATATATACCACATCTTCTTTATCCATTCATCTGTTAATGGACATCTAGGCTCTTTCCATAGTTTGGCTATTGTGGACATTGCTGCTATAAATATTTGGGTGCACATGCCCCTTCAGATAACTGCGTTTTTATCTTTAGGGTAAATACCCAGTAGTGAGATTCCTGGGTCATAAGGTAGCTCTATTTTCAACTTTTCGAGGAGCCTCCATGCTGTTTTCCAGAGTGGCTACACCAGCTTGCATTCCCACCAACAGTGTAGGAGGGTTCCCCTTTCTCCACATCCTCGCCAGCATCTCTCATTTCCTGACTTGTTAATTTTAACCATTCTGACTGGTGTGAGGTGGTATCTCATTGTGGTTTTGATTTGTATTTCCCTGATGCTGAGTGATGTGGAGCACTTTTTCATGTGTCTGTTGGCCATCTGGATGTCTTCTTTGCAGAAATGTCTGTTCATGTTTTCTGCCCATTTCTTGATTGGATTATTTGTTCTTTGGGTGTTGAGTTTGCTAAGCTCTTTATGGATTTTGTATACTAACCCTTTATCTGATATGTAATTTGCAAATATCTTCTCCCATTCTGTCAGTTGTCTTTTGTTTTTGTTGACTGTATCCTGTGCTGTGCAAAAGCTTTTGATCTTGATGAAGTCCCAATAGTTCATTTTTACCCTTGCTTCCCTTGCCTTTGGCGATGTTCCTAGGAAGACATTGCTGTGGCTGAGGTCGAAGAGGTTGCTGCCTGTGTTTTCCTCAAGGATTTTGATAGATTCCTTTCTCACATTGAGATCCTTCATCCATTTTGAGTCTACTTTCATGTATGGTGTAAGGAAATGGTCCAGTTTCATTTTTCTGCATGTGACTGTCCAATTTTCCCAACCCCATTTGTTGAAGAGGCTGTCTTTTTTCCATTGGACATTCTTTCCTGCTTTGTCGAAGATTAGTTGACCA
>NW_022636681.1:0-1436 GCF_010015895.1 Lontra canadensis | reverse complement strand
AGAGGGCACATACCTCAATATTATCAAAGCCATCTATGAAAAACCCATCGCAAATATCATTCTCAATGGAGAAAAACTGAAAGCTTTTCTGCTAAGGTCAGGAACACGGCAGGGATGTCCGTTATCACCACTGCTATTCAACATAGTACTAGAAGTCCTAGCCTCAGCAATCAGACAACAAAAGGAAATTAAAGGCATCCAAATCGGCAAAGAAGAAGTCAAACTATCACTTTTCGCAGATGATATGATACTATATGTGGAAAACCCAAAAGACTCCACTCCAAAACTGCTAGAACTTGTACAGGAATTCAGTAATGTGTCAAGATATAAAATGAATGCACAGAAATCAGTCGCATTTCTCTACACCAACAACAAGACAGAAGAAAGAGAAATTAAGGAGTCCATCCCATTTACAATTGCACCCAAAACTATAAGATACCTAGGAATAAACCTAACCAAAGAGACTAAGAATCTATACACAGAAAACTATAAAGTACTCATGAAAGAAATTGAGGAAGACACAAAGAAATGGAAAAATGTTCCATGCTCCTGGATTGGAAGAATAAATATTGTGAAAATGTCTATGCTACCTAAAGCAATCTACACATTTAATGCAATTCCTATCAAAGTACCATCCATTTTTTTCAAAGAAATGGAACAAATAATCCTAAAATTTATATGGAACCAGAAAAGACCGCGAATAGCCAAAGGAATATTGAAAAAGAAAGCCAGAGTTGGTGGCATCACAATTCCGGACTTCAAGCTCTATTACAAAGCTGTCATCATCAAGACAGCATGGTACTGGCACAAAAACAGACACATAGATCAATGGAACAGAATAGAGAGCCCAGAAATAGACCTTCAACTCTATGGTCAACTAATCTTCGACAAAGCAGGAAAGAATGTCCAATGGAAAAAAGACAGCCTCTTCAATAAATGGTGTTGGGAAAATTGGACAGCCACATGCAGAAAAATGAAATTGGATCATTTCCTTACACCACACACGAAAATAGACTCAAAATGGATGAAGGACCTCAATGTGAGAAAGGAATCCATCAAAATCCTTGAGGAGAACACAGGCAGCAACCTCTTCGACCTCAGCCGCAGCAACATCTTCCTAGGAACATCGCCAAAGGCAAGGGAAGCAAGGGCAAAAATGAACTATTGGGATTTTATCAAGATCAAAAGCTTTTGCACAGCAAAGGAAACAGTTCACAAAACCAAAAGACAACTGACAGAATGGGAGAAGATATTTGCAAACGACATATTAGATAATGGGCTAGTGTCCAAAATCTATAAAGAACTTACCAAACTCAACACCCAAAGAACAAATAATCCAATCAAGAAATGGGCAGAAGACATGAACAGACATTTCTGCAAAGAAGACATCCAGATGGCCAACAGACACATGAAAAAGTGCTCCATATCACTCGGCA
>NW_022636680.1:0-1437 GCF_010015895.1 Lontra canadensis | reverse complement strand
AGAATCTTCTGTTGATTGGTATATATTTTCAGTCTTCTAGGGTTTTTTGGGGGAGTCAGTTTATTTAAAACAGATCTCTGTTTTACAAACAGGACACACTTCAAATGTAGCTTATTTCCTTCCAAAGCACCGTTGTATGTCCTATTTACATGAAGCTTGGCTCTTTGGGTCTGGTGCAGAAATCCAGATTCTGGTATGGCATTCAAAATGCCATGCCTCCAAATGCCACGCCTTAAAAATTTTCAGTCCAAAGTAACTGAACTGGAGAGGAAAAAAGAAACAAATTGCATTCTTGAAAATTAAGGTAAGCGTTAAAATTTTGTATTTCGTTATATAATAAGTCTTAGATGTGTTTTGAAGTTTAGAAAGCATTTTATACAAAATTCTCAAATTTGGAATGCTTAGGAAAACAATGGCATTTAGAAGTGGTTCTTTTATGAGCGAGGGTGGGGGAGGAGTAGAGAGTTGGCTCTCAGTTGTCTAAAACAGGGAGTTTTGCTATTAGCGTATTTTAAACTCTTTTTCCTTTCCTTCTTTGAAGGTTCCGGTATCTTCACTGTTTCATGGCTTTTGGGTTATTCTCTTTCCCACAAAGTTATATTTCTTTTGGACTTCCAGATGAGGTTGGGTCATAGTGGTGGGGTGGTGGTGGGGATGAAGGGATGTTATTTGTTTCAGTATAGTTTAATTCACCTACGTGTTCGCTTCAAACAAATATATTCACTCTGTTATGCTTTCTGTCACCCAATACCAAACATATTAAAGGAAAATATTCAGATCCTTCTTCATGTTTTACCAAGAAGAGAGGAATGACTTTCATCAAGTTATTTTTATTTTATTTATTTATTTTAATTATTCATTTTATTTATAAAATATATAAAATATATTTATATAATATATTTATAAAACATATAAAAATTATATATTTATATAATTATATAAAATTATTTTTAAAAATATAAAATATATACAAATTATTTATTTTATTTATTTATTTTTAAGATTTCATTTCTAAGTAGTCTCTACACCCAAGGTGGGACTCGAACTCACAACCCGGAGATCAAGAGTTACCTGCTCCACTGATTGAGCCCTCCAGGCGTCCCTGTTTCGGGAAACTTTTAGTGCTCCGAGCACCTTTTGAAGGAAAATATTCCTACACATAGAAATTATCTCCCATGTTCAGAGGAGTTGCTTATTGT
Organism: Lontra canadensis; assembly: GCF_010015895.1. Lineage (NCBI taxonomy): Eukaryota > Metazoa > Chordata > Mammalia > Carnivora > Mustelidae > Lontra > Lontra canadensis. Next base: position 238 of record NW_022636680.1, on the reverse strand, counting down.
TATGTGTAATTATATATAATTTTGTTCCCATTCAGTGTCTACGACTTGAATAGGAAGATTGATTTTAAAAACAAATAGTTTTACCTGACTCACCTAATATAATATGAAGCTACCCTGAGGACAGAGTAACTATATATATTTTTTAAGGGGGAAAGGGGCAAAGGGAGAGGGAGCGAGAGAATCCTAAGCAGACTCCGCAGTGTGGACCCTGAGATCATGACCTGAGCTGAAAACAAAA
>NW_022636679.1:0-1437 GCF_010015895.1 Lontra canadensis | reverse complement strand
GGCTTTCTCCCCATGATTCTTTAGTCTTGCAAAGTTAATTAATTTTTAAATTTTTTTCTTATTCTAATTTTTTTAACCTTTACTCTTTTTGCTTTTAACATTTTTAAACTAGTTTATATTAATAATATGCCTCCTGGATTTTGATGCTTGTTCCCTTTGCCATATTAGGGAAATTCTCCACAATAATTCTCTCCAATATACTTTCTGCTCCCCTCTCTCTTTCTTCTTCTTCTGGAATCCCAATTATTCTAATGTTGTTTCATCTTATGGTATCACTTATCTCTTGAATTCTCCCCTTGTGGTCCAGTAGTTGTTTGTCTCTCTTTTGCTCAGCTTCTTATTCTCTGTCATTTGGTCTTCCATATCATTAATTCTCTCTTCTGCCTCATTTATCCTAGCAGTAAGAGCCTCCATTTTTGATTGCACCTCATTAATAGCTTTTTTGATTTCAACTTGGTTAGATTTTAGTTCTTTTATTTCTCCAGAAAGGGCTTTTATTTCTCCAGACAGGATTTCTCTAATATCTTTCATGCCTTTTTCAAGCCCAGCTAGCACCTTGAGAATTGTCATTCTGAACTCTAGATCTGACATATTACTAATGTCCATATTGATTAGGTCCCTAGCCTTTGGTACTGGCTCTTGTCCTTTTTTTTTTTTTTTTTGTGGTGAGTTTTTCTGCCTTTTCATTTTATCCAGATAAGAACATATGAAGGAGTGAATAAAATACTGAAAGGGAGGCAAGGACCCAAGGCAAATGTGCTTTAACCAAGTTAGAAGGGACCCCAAATTGTGGGGGGGAAGAAAGGGGGTAAAAAGTTCAGAAAAAAAAATAAAAAAAGAAAAAAAGAAAGATAAATATTAAAAAGAAAAAAATATATATATATATTAGACTGGTGAATAGAACAGGGTCATCTCCTTAATCTTGGGAGTATTTTGTTCTCTTAGAAGAAACTACCTCCTAAAATTTTAAAGAATGAAAAACATATATAAGGGTAAACACAGTGAAGGGTTGGAATATGACTATGAAGATGAAATTTTTTTAAATTTTCTAAAAAAGGAATTGATAAGATAAGTTGGTTGGGAGAATAAAGAAAAAGAAAGTGGGGAGGATTTGCTCAGGCTGGAGACTAGAACAAAGCCCTGTGCTAGATTTAGGGTATATTTTGATCTATTAGAAGAAGTTGTATCCCAAATTTTTTTTAGAAGAAAAAGCCCTATGTGTATACAAAAAATAAAGTTAGATACAATGAAGGATAAAATATGACTATAATAATGAAGGTTCAAAAGAGATTTTTTATGAAATGTATTATTAAGATAAACTAGTTAATAAATGTTAAAAGAGGAAAGAGTAAAAGTTAAAAAAATTTTAGCATTACAAAAATAAAATTAAAAAAATTAATTAACTTTGCAAGACTAAAGAATCATGGGGAGAAAGCC
>NW_022636678.1:0-1437 GCF_010015895.1 Lontra canadensis | reverse complement strand
AGAATCTTCTGTTGATTGGTATATATTTTCAGTCTTCTAGGGTTTTTGGGGGGAGTCAGTTTATTTAAAACAGATCTCTGTTTTACAAACAGGACACACTTCAAATGTAGCTTATTTCCTTCCAAAGCACCGTTGTATGTCCTATTTACATGAAGCTTGGCTCTTTGGGTCTGGTGCAGAAATCCAGATTCTGGTATGGCATTCAAAATGCCATGCCTCCAAATGCCATGCCTTAAAAATTTTCAGTCCAAAGTAACTGAACTGGAGAGGAAAAAAGAAACAAATTGCATTCTTGAAAATTAAGGTAAGCGTTAAAATTTTGTATTTCGTTATATAATAAGTCTTAGATGTGTTTTGAAGTTTAGAAAGCATTTTATACAAAATTCTCAAATTTGGAATGCTTAGGAAAACAATGGCATTTAGAAGTGGTTCTTTTATGAGCGAGGGTGGGGGAGGAGTAGAGAGTTGGCTCTCAGTTGTCTAAAACAGGGAGTTTTGCTATTAGCGTATTTTAAACTCTTTTTCCTTTCCTTCTTTGAAGGTTCCGGTATCTTCACTGTTTCATGGCTTTTGGGTTATTCTCTTTCCCACAAAGTTATATTTCTTTTGGACTTCCAGATGAGGTTGGGTCATAGTGGTGGGGTGGTGGTGGGGATGAAGGGATGTTATTTGTTTCAGTATAGTTTAATTCACCTACATGTTCGCTTCAAACAAATATATTCACTCTGTTATGCTTTCTGTCACCCAATACCAAACATATTAAAGGAAAATATTCAGATCCTTCTTCATGTTTTACCAAGAAGAGAGGAATGACTTTCATCAAGTTATTTTTATTTTATTTATTTATTTTAATTATTCATTTTATTTATAAAATATATAAAATATATTTATACAATATATTTATAAAACATATAAAAATTATATATTTATATAATTATATAAAATTATTTTTAAAAATATAAAATATATACAAATTATTTATTTTATTTATTTATTTTTAAGATTTCATTTCTAAGTAGTCTCTACACCCAAGGTGGGACTCGAACTCACAACCCGGAGATCAAGAGTTACCTGCTCCACTGATTGAGCCCTCCAGGCGTCCCTGTTTCGGGAAACTTTTAGTGCTCCGAGCACCTTTTGAAGGAAAATATTCCTACACATAGAAATTATCTCCCATGTTCAGAGGAGTTGCTTATTGTTATGTGTAATTATATATAATTTTGTTCCCATTCAGTGTCTACGACTTGAATAGGAAGATTGATTTTAAAAACAAATAGTTTTACCTGACTCACCTAATATAATATGAAGCTACCCTGAGGACAGAGTAACTATATATATTTTTTAAGGGGCAAAGGGGCAAAGGGAGAGGGAGCGAGAGAATCCTAAGCAGACTCCGCAGTGTGGACCCTGAGATCATGACCTGAGCTGAAAACAAAA
>NW_022636677.1:0-1438 GCF_010015895.1 Lontra canadensis | reverse complement strand
CTAGGCAAGACTGAGTAAGATAAAATAGAGAAAACAAAGAAACAAAAAATCAATGTCAGGAATGAAAAGGAAGAAATCACTTCAGATCCATACTGACATTTAAAAGAGAGGATAGTATGCCAATAAATTTAAATTTTAGATAAAATGGATCCATTGCCAGATAAACATAACATACTAAACTGAAGCAAAAAGAAGTAAGACATATCAATATTCCTATAACTACAGAAGGAATAAAAGCTATAACCTTCCATAATAAAAGCATCAGGCCAACATGGCTTCCCTAATGAAATCAATTTGTTTTTTTTTGTTTTTAAGATTTTTTATTTATTTATTTGACAGACAAAGATCACAAGCACGCGGAGAGGCAGGCAGAGAGAGGAGGAAGCAGGCTCCCCGAGGAGCAGATAACCCAATGCGGGGCGCGATCCCAGGACCCTGGGATCATCACCTGAGCTGAAGTCAGAGGCTTTAACCCACTGAGCCACCCAGGTGCCCCGAAATCAATGTATCTTAAAAATATCTATCTTTCCCTCTCTTACAGCTCTTTCTTTTCTCCTCACTATAAGATGATGGTCTTACTTCATATTTTTCTTTCAATTAGGAATCTATTATAATAGAATGCCTTGATCTTCCGATCATGGGTTGACCTATCATCTGCACCTGCCTTCTCCATCCTTCCAAGTGTTATAGCAGAAGAGGTGGCCTCTCTGCCTATCAATGGTAAATCCCTCCTTTTCCTTTCTTGAGTTTATTTCCTTTAACCTTCTCACACACTTTAGTTTTCGTTCTTCACTTAGTCCCATCTTGGTCTTGCAACATCAATTTCTCCCTCTCCACTATGGCATTATTCTTATCAGGACTCAAATATGCCATAAAAACTCCCATCTCTAATATAAGACAAAAGAGTTTCGTTCTTCATTCCGTACTTTCCTGTAGCTACTGCCTCATTTCTCTTTCCCTCTTCATAGTGGTGAGGGGTATCTTCTCTAAAGAGTCATCTAAAACTATCTAATGTCACTTTTCATTTACTCTTTTTAAAATACATATTTTCTTTTTTTTAATTATTTTTATTTTTTAAAAGATTTTATATAATTGTCAGAGAGAGGGGGAGAGAGTGCACAAGCAGAGGGAGAAGCAGCAGAGGGAGAAGCAGGCTTCCCTCTGAGCAAGGAGCCCAATGTAGGACTGGATCCCGGAATCCTGGGATCATGACCTGAGCCAAAGGCAGATGCTTAAAAAATATGTAGTATTTCCAACACTCAATGTTAATGAAAAGGACTGAAGATGACACAAACAAATGGGAAAGTATTCCGTGCTTATGGACTAGAAGAACCAGTACTGTTAAAATGTCCATACTACCCAAAGGAATATACATATTCAATGTAATTACTATCAAAATACCAACAACATATTTCATAGAATTAGAACACATCATCCC
>NW_022636676.1:0-1439 GCF_010015895.1 Lontra canadensis | reverse complement strand
ACCAAAGGTCACAGGTCCTTCAGTGAGCCTTAGGCACTCATACCAACTTGTTTCATCACAGCTGATGTTAACTTCTTTAATGGCTTGATGCTTTCTGCCAGACAGCCCCCCAGTAATGCTCCTATGTTCCTTCTTACATTCATGAGGGTCTTTGATGGATTTCCTGAGTGATGTGCAGAAACCATCACGTTTCAGCTGGAAATTCCTTAGTTTGTCTTTGCTGGTAGTGTCTGATCAGGAGAACAAAGCAAAAGAAATGTAGAGGAAAATGAAATGTCCATACAATGTGGAACCCACCGATAAATACTGGAGACAAGCAAAGTGTGACTCTCTTCAAGGAATTCACAGGTGCCTTAGTGTAATGCTTTGCTAGAGGCAAAAGCTACCTCAGGTGGACAATAGTCAGACCTCCAGGATCCTCTAAGTCTTCTTCAATATATGAAAATCCCTTTAAAATTAGTTTAAGTAGCGTGGGTACAGGACCTGTAGGTAGAAGTAGCTGCAGGTCGGCTGCATGAAGCTGGTGGTTATATGCTCAGTGTTCAAGGGGGGAGTGTAGGTGCACAGAGTATTAGATCACAAATGTTTGTTCGAATTTGTACATGTAAAACTACTTTTGCAAGATTTCTCTGATGCTATCATTCAATTTGATATTAATATTGGTGAGATGTACAGGGAGTCAAGAGACGCTTGAAGAATGTAGCAAGCAGGGGCCCCTGGGTGGCTCAGTGGGTTAGAGCCTCTGCCTTCAGCTCAGGTCATGATCCCAGGGTCCTGGGCTTTAGCCCTGCGCTGGGCTCTAGCCCTGTGCTGGGCTCTTGGCTCCCACCTGCCTCTCTGCCTGCTTGTGAGCTCTCTCCATCTAATAAATAAAATCTTAAAAAAAAAAAAAAAAAAAAGAAGAATGTAGCAAGTTGTATGTATTTGATTCTTAGCAGAACTAGGAAGCAAGTGGGTCAGCCTTCTGAGTTAAACGTAAACGTTTTTCTGCTTATATCCCTCATCATACTTGCCCGAAAATAATAGCTGTTTTATCTGTATCATTCTATGTGTTTGTGTTGATAGTGGGAATAAAAGACAGAGGCAGCATCATCCGCAATGTGATTTGTAAGTCTCACGTGAATGAAAACAGTTCTTGAATTAATCACTGTGACAGTTTTCTATTCTATGACTTTTAACGTGCATATAACTACTTCCTAAATGTATAGGTGGTGCATGATGTGTAAAAAGATAGTTCATTTTCCAGTGGATACCTTTTTGCGGCCATCATTCTTGTCCCATTTGACACCTGCTATTAACATTGGTTTAGAATCCTCTCTTTATATTGACCTTCGTGTCGTTTTCAGTGGACACTCAGACCCATAACCTGGGTTAAGACCTGATCCCTCTGTGCATTAGGTAAATGAGGTTTGTGGTTTTCCGTGGGTGGAGATTTTAGT
>NW_022636675.1:0-1439 GCF_010015895.1 Lontra canadensis | reverse complement strand
CTTTCCATCTGTCTAATCTCAATTAAGTGTCTTCTGAAGACACTCTCTCCACAACACAGACAAAAGAGAATGGCTGTGGTTCCTACGTAGCAAAGAAAAAAAATGAGGGTGAATACAACTGGAGATCTGGAGATAAGTAGGTCATAAAACAAGTACAAGTTATTTTTCTACATCTAGGAAGTCACTTGGGAAACTCAGCACAGTTGTCCTACCATGATAAGTCCTCATCATAAATATTTTTTGTCTCTTCCCTAGGCTACCAGATCACTCTAGTTGGGAAAGATTTCTCTTTCTTATGGGGTATCTATGACACACATAGGATGGTCATATGTGCATGTGTACCTCACAGACACATGAAAACCACCCTCAATGCAGGACGTGGGGCACATACTTTCATTTGGGGCCATGGGACAGTACTATAGAGTCCCAAGTCTATGTCCAGAATATGCCATTCTGACTAAAACAGATTTAGGGAAGCTCTGGGGGAGGGGGAGTCTTCTCTATGGGACATGGGAAGGAAGGCATTGGAAGAAAGGAGTGATGGCGGCTCACTAGGAGAGAGTACAGATGTCGTATGAGACGTCCCACTAACTTGTCACCCTACATCATGCTGACTGGGGAATGCACTAGTGGAAGGGCTCCTGTCAGTACAAGGCCCCAACAACACTACTGGCTACACAAAACCAATGCCAAATAGCAGTATCATGGAGTACATGAGCTAAAACACTAACAATACCTCTATGTCAGAAAGCTTGGTAATACACATACAGTAATATCATCCTATTCACAAAGAGGAGAAAATCATAGCACAGACTGGGGAAAAATAATCACATATCCCTTAAACCTTCAGAGCACTGGGAAAATGGTGTCCTAGGTATATTGTTTTACTCCAGTACCAAACAGGTGATGGATTCCATCAGCTCCTACAACCCGCAATGAAATAGATGAACACTAGGCGTAGAATAACACATCATTCATGACATACCCATATCCGTAGGTTAAAAAACAGTGTGTTACTGGGGCACCTGGGTGCCTTAGTGGTTAAAGCCTCTGCCTTTGGCTCAGGTCATGATCCCAGGGTCTTGGGATCCAGCCCTGCATTGAGCTCTCTGCCCCACCGGGAGCCTGCTTCCTCCTCTCTCATTCTGCCTGGCTCTCTGCCTACTTGTGATCTCTTTCTGTCAACAAAATAAATAAAATCTTTTAAAGAAAAAACACCACTGTTTTATTAATGAAAATACATTAAATCATACATACAGTGAGTAATCCATGTAAAATCCACTCTCTTGTCTCCATTTGAAATACAGAACACACATGTGCAAAAGCATTCAAGTGTTGTCATAAGGATGTGGGAGTACCTATTTCCAGAAATTTCAGGATTGAGGTACATTGCTCAGAAATGTGTATGTTCAATGGTATGGCATTGTAGGGAAGAGTTA
>NW_022636674.1:0-1440 GCF_010015895.1 Lontra canadensis | reverse complement strand
TGAGCAACATCATAAAAAGACAAAGGAGCAAGGGAAAGGACCACAAGCAGGAACATTGCAGGCTGAACAAAAAATACAAAAACCCTTAAGTGGAGCCCTACTAAGTATATTTAAGGTTTGGTGAGGAATCTAGACTTTTGCCAGAGCAAAATGAGAAATAAGGAATTAAGCTAGAGTAATAACCAAGGACCAGACCAATTACAGCCTTGTACACTATGGATTTTGTTCTAAGAGTGACAAGATGTCATTTGGGAGTTTTGAGTAGGTTATGGCAAGATCTGATTTGTTTTTAACAAATAATATTTTTATCATGAAGACTAGATAGCACACTGTATAGGTAAGGACTCCACAGTTAGAGAAAAACAAACGGACTCATCATTTGGTCTCCTTACAAATGACATTAATGTCATTTGTAAGTAGAATCATATCATTGCCAGTTGCTCTATTAAAGTTTTATTTTCCTTTCAGTTTTAAGGAAAACAGATGTTCAGAAAAAGTGCATGAATCATACATGTACTTATTACAAGTTAAATAGAGCTGCAAAGGTATTGTTAAGTCAGGAAGTAGAGTATTTCCATGATTTTCAGTAACTCCTCTTGTGACCTCTCCCAATCAGACTCATTCCCTCCTACCCCAGGTGTTATTGTCCTGACTTCTAAAAGTATAAATTACCAGTGTCTGGGTGACTCAGTTGGTGGAGCAACTGTCTTTGGCTCAGGTCTTGATTCTGGGGTCCTGGGATTAAGTACTACATGGGGATTCCTGCTCAACAGGTAGCTTGCTTCTCCCTCTCTTCCTCACTCATGCTCTCTGTCACTATCTCTGTCTCTCTCAAATAAAACAATAAAATCTTTATTTAAAAAAAAAGATTACTTAGATCTGTTTTAAAAACACATAGAGATGGAACCATCACTTACATGGTATTTGGGACTTAGCTTCTTTTGTTCAGCATTATATTTGTAGGATTTCACATTGTAGATCCATCTCCAGTACATCAGTTTATTCCTTGATATTTTTATCTTTAGTGTGTTTCCTCTACATTCTTTTGTTTTCCTTGTTCTTTCTAATGCCAGAAATTCTATTTTTCTTTTTCTATTAGTCCTAAAATGTAGCTTATTTTGGGTCATAAACCCAACCAGGAGGTGTTTACCTCCCGTCTTCGGTGGCCTCTGGACTCCAGTTTTTGTTCTCTCCAATGCTCTGCAGGAATTCTCAGTCCCTCAGGGATCTTCTCTGTAATTGGCATTTGCCCTCTGGAAAAAATATGGCCCCGTATTCTGGACTTATCTCCCTGGGCTTTCCTTCTCTCCCAGATCTAGGCCTTAGAATTCTCTGACTTAGGAACACCTTAATATCACCAAACACATTAGTTTTTATTCCATATTTTTCTCATTTTTCTTAGTGAGAATGCAGATATGAACAAATAGGTTCACTTTTACC
>NW_022636673.1:0-1441 GCF_010015895.1 Lontra canadensis | reverse complement strand
TACAAGTTCTAGCAGTTTTGGAGTGGAGTCTTTTGGGTTTTCCACATAGAGTATCATATCATCTGCGAAGAGTGATAGTTTGACTTCTTCTTTGCCGATTTGGATGCCTTTAATTTCTTTTTGTTGTCTGATTGCTGAGGCTAGGACTTCTAGTACTATGTTGAATAGCAGTGGTGATAACGGACATCCCTGCCGTGTTCCTGACCTTAGCGGAAAAGCTTTCAGTTTTTTCTCCATTGAGAATGATATTTGCGATGGGTTTTTCATAGATGGCTTTGATAATATTGAGGTATGTGCCCTCTATCCCTACACTTTGAAGAGTTTTGATCAGGAAGGGATGCTGTACTTTGTCAAATGCTTTTTCAGCATCTATGGAGAGTATCATATGGTTCTTGTTCTTTCTTTTATTAATGTGTTGTATCACATTGATTGATTTGCGGATGTTGAACCAACCTTGCAGCCCTGGAATAAATCCCACTTGGTCGTGGTGAATAATCCTTTTAATGTACTGTTGAATCCTATTGGCTAGTATTTTGGTGAGAATTTTTGCATCTGTGTTCATCAAGGATATTGGTCTGTAGTTCTCTTTTTTGATGGGATCCTTGTCTGGTTTTGGGATCAAGGTGATGCTGGCCTCATAAAATGAGTTGGGAAGTTTTCCTTCCATTTCTATTTTTTGGAACAGTTTCAGGAGAATAGGAATTAGTTCTTCTTTAAATGTTTGGTAGAATTCCCCCGGGACGCCATCTGGACCTGGGCTTTTGTTTGTTTGGAGATTTTTGATGACTGTTTCAATCTCCTTACTGGTTATGGGTCTGTTCAGGCTTTCTATTTCTTCCTGTTTCAGGTGTGGTAGTTTATATGTCTCTAGGAATGCATCCATTTCTTCCAGATTGTCAAATTTGTTGGCGTACAGTTGCTCGTACTATGTTTTTCTAATTGTCTGTATTTCTTTGGTGTTAGTTGTGATCTCTCCTCTTTCATTCATGATTTTATTTATTAGGGTCTTTTCCCTTTTCTTTTTGATAAATCTGGCCAGGGGTTTTATCAAGCTTATTAATTCTTTCAAAGAACCAGCTCCTAGTTTCGTTGATTTGTTCTATTGTTTTTTGGGTTTCTATTTCATTGATTTCTGCTCTGATCTTTATGATTTCTCTTCTCCTGCTGGGTTTAGAGTTTCTTTCTTGTTCTTTCTCCAGCTCCTTTAGGTGTAGGGTTAGGTTGTGTACTTGAGACCTTTCTTGTTTCTTGGGAAGGCTTGTACCACTATATATTTCCCTCTAAGGACTGCCTTTCTTGTGTCCCACAGATTTTGAACCGTTGTGTTTTCGTTATCATTTGTTTCCATTAATTTTTTCAATTCGTCTTTAATTTCCTGGTTGACTCATTCATTCTTTAGAAGGATGCTGTTTAGTCTCCATGTATTTGGGTTCTTTCCAAA
>NW_022636672.1:0-1442 GCF_010015895.1 Lontra canadensis | reverse complement strand
TTCTTTCTTGTTCTTTCTCCAGCTCCTTTAGGTGTAGGGTTAGGTTGTGTACCTGAGACCTTTCTTGTTTCTTGAGAAAGGCTTGTACCGCTATATATTTTCCTCTCAGGACTGCCTTTGTTGTGTCCCACAGGTTTTGAACTGTTGTGTTTTCATTATCATTTGTTTCCATGAATTTTTTCAATTCTTCTTTAATTTCCTGGTTGACCTATTCATTCTTTAGAAGGATGCTGTTTAGTCTCCATGTATTTGGGTTCTTTCCAAATTTCCTCTTGTGATTGAGTTCTAGCTTCAGAGCATTGTGGTCTGAAAATATGCAGGGAATGATCCCAATCTTTTGATACCAGTTGAGACCTGATTTAGGACCGAGGATGTGATCTATTCTGGAGAAGGTTCCATGTGCACTAGAGAAGAATGTGTATTCTGTTGCTTTGGGATGAAATATTCTGAATATATCTGTGATGTCCATCTGGTCCAGTGTGTCATTTAAGGCTTTTATTTCCTTGTTGATCTCTTGCTTGGATGATCTGTCCAGTTCAGTGAGGGGAGTGTTAAGTCCCCTACTATTATTGTATTATTGTTGATGTGTTTCTTTGATTTTGTTATTAATTGGTTTATATAGTTGGCTGGTCCCACATTAGGGGCATAGATATTTAAAATTGTTAGATCTTCTTGTTGGACAGATCCTTTGAGTATGATATAGTGTCCTTCCTTATCTCTTATTATAATCTTTGGCTTAAAATCTAATTGATCTGTATAAGGATTGCCACTCCTGCTTTCTTCTGATGTCCATTAGCATGGTAAATTCTTTTCCACCCCCTCACTTTAAATCTGAAAGTGTCTTCGGGTTTAAAATGGGTTTCTTGTAGGCAACATATAGTTGGGCTTTTTTTTTTTTTTTTTAATCCATTCTGATACCCTGTGTCTTTTGATTGGGGCATTTAGCCCGTTAACATTCAGGGTAACTATTGAGAGATATGAATTTAGTGCCATTGTATTGCCTGTAAGGTGACTGTTATTGTATATTGTCTCTGTTCCTTTCTGGTCTACTACTTTTAGGGTCTCTCTTTGCTTAGAGGACCCGTTTCAATATTTCCTATAGAGCTGGTTTGGTGTTTGCAAATTCTTTCAGTTTTTGTTTGTCCTGGATGCTTTTAATCTCTCCTTCTGTTTTCAATGATAGCCTAGCTGGATATAGTATTCTTGGCTAAATGTTTTTCTTGTTTAGTGCTCTGAATATATCATGACAGCTCTTTCTGGCCTGCCAGGTCTCTGTGGATAAGTCTGCTGCCAATCTAATATTTTTACCATTGTACATTACAGACTTCTTTTCCCGGGCTGCTTTCAGGATTTTCTCTTTGTCACTAAGACTTGTAAATTTGACTATTAGGTGATGGGGTGTGGACCTATTCTTATTGATTTTGAGGGGGGTTCTCTGAACC
>NW_022636671.1:0-1442 GCF_010015895.1 Lontra canadensis | reverse complement strand
CTTTTTGGGATTTTTGTTAGTTTTAACCTTCATAATCCTTACTGTTCCTTCCTATTTTCCTTTTATCCCTTTGGGCAATACTCATTGAATTTTTTTCAGTTCATTAATTCTCTTTCCATCTGTTTACCCTGTCCATTGTGGGTTTTGATTTTAAGAATTGTTTCTCATTTTTTTAAGGGACTTTTGGGAAAACTGTTTTTATTAAGGCTGAAGATAACTGGTAGGTATGTATTTATCACAAATGCATACATGTTTGCTAAAAGATACAAATGTGGCCACAATGATACAAAACTAGAAGCAATCCAAATGTTCAACAGTAGAATGAATAAATTTTGACATATTCATACAATGGAAATAATGAGAATATACAAAAGTGAAAATGAATAAGTCATTGTTGTACACAACTCCATGGAAGAACCTCATAAAAACACTAGTGAATGAAAGCATCTAGACACCAGAGTATATATCATATAATTCATTAATACAGGTTCAAAGTTGGAAGACCAGAGCTGTAGTATAAGGAGTGTAGCAGAATTCTAAGACAGCCTGCAAGGTTCACTCCCACTGCTGTACATGCACTGTGTCACCCCTAACCTTTGACTATGGGTAGGACTTTGAATAACTTGATTTCTCTCTGTAATTAGGTTACATTAAATGGCAATAGTAAAGAAATTTTGCTGTTGTAATTAAGGCTCCTAATCAGTTGAGTTTGGATTGATTAATTAAAAGGAAGATTATACTGGGTGAATTTGACCTAATCAGATGAGCCCTTTCTTTTCTTTTCTTTTTTTTTTTTTAAGATTTTATTTATTTATTTGACAGACAGAGATTACAAGTAGGCAGAGAGGCAGGCAGAGAGAGAGGAGGAAGATGTGGGGCTCGATCCCAGGACTCTGAGATCATGATCTGAGCCAAAGGCAGAGGCTTTAACCCACTGAGCCACCCAGGCGCCCCAGATGAGCCCTTTCAAAGAGATTCTAGGTCCTCACTGTAGATTTGAAGGTAGAGAAATCCTCCTGCTGGCCACAGAGAAGCAAGCAACCATTTGTGAACTGTGGAGGTGATCGTGACAAAACAACCCAAGAGAGGCCTGAAGAAGGTGAGAATTATCCCCAGCCAACAGCTAGAAAACAGTGACTTTAGTCCCATGACCACATGAAAAAGGACCCCGAGCCCCAAATGAGATCACAGACATGACCAACCCCTTGATGACAGTCTGGTAAGATTCTAGGCAGTGAATCCGGCTTACTATACCCACACTTCTGGCCCAGAGACTATGAGACCACAAATTTGTGCTAACACCAATAAAGTTAGAGCTGTTAGCTACCCAGCAATAAAAAACTAATACCAACAGCCAGGCAGTGGTTTCCCTTGGTGAGTGAGAGGTGATGATTAGGAAGGGAATCTGATGGAGCTTCTGGAATGCTGGTAATGTTGTATTT
>NW_022636670.1:0-1443 GCF_010015895.1 Lontra canadensis | reverse complement strand
ATATGTAAATAGATAGTATATATACGTGTATCAGTGTGAGTTAATGTGTATGCTTATGTATGTGTATATCAATACCAAGTATGGGAAATGTTAATCTCAAAGCCAATTTTACATGGTAAGTCCTAAATACTTTATTAGTAAGTATCCCAACTAAGATGTTTTTTATTTCAATGCCAAAATAGAAAAGAAATAAAATTATAATGATTGTATTGTAAATAATTGTAAATACCATTAAAGGTATTTACAGTATTTTGGAAAGTGAAAATTCCCATCTTGACGCATTAATGAATTTTCAAGTGTAATAAATTACCTTGGTCAACGAGGCTAAAGCAAAAATCTCATAGAAACACATACACATTCATACTCACACAACTTGTTTCAGGATAAGAGAAAAGAAATTGCTTATCACCTTTGAAAGGAGTATTGGAAGTGCCAATTGGAACGTCAAAAAAAATGCAAATGTTGAAGGCAAGCTTGGAGTTGTAAGAGATACCCAAGAGCTAGCATTACAACACAGTTAGCAACTCAATCCCAAAACACTGAAAATTCATTTTGACCAGGACTTTTAAAGATTGGAAAAAACTATGTGGGCATCAAAGACAAAGGTGATGATGTTATAAAGGAAGGTATAGAGACTGGAAAAGTATGATATGTCTATGGAACTGTGAAGAAACTTTCCTGACCAGAATTCAGTGTCCTGAGAAACATATGTCAATGTGTAGGATGGGACCAACTTATGAAGTATTAAGTTCAAAGACTGGACTGGGGATTGAGGTTTAGTTAATTTTAGGCATGACTATGGTATATGATATGGTATAGATGGAGCTGGAGGAAAACTGATGTCATCGTCAAGGCCAAAAAGAGACTAGCTAGAAGGTTTTCTAACACCCAAGACTATGTTAGGTTCACCTGATACATGTAAACATAGCATTCTGCTTTCTTTATTACATTTATCATGCTTACACTTCTTCTATGTCTACCTTTGTCATTAGACTGTAAATTTAATGAAGGCAGGATATAGTAGAGGTACACAGTAGCTTTCTAATATATAGCTTTGAATAAGTAAACTTACAAATGAATGAAGCTATTACTGAATACAGATTCATGAGACAATGAAGACTTGAACTACAATTGTATATACAAAAACACAGAAAGATACTATAAACATTGAAAATTAGATCTTCATGATTTTACACAAAAGATGTGAGGGGGGATGCTGAGACAAAATATTAACAGTTTGCATCTGGATAGAATTTGAGAATTTCCATAGTGCTTTCAAAAATAGTTAATGATTTTGAGCTCTTCTTCCAAAATTAAGATTTATATATTATTTATTTGTTTATTTATTTATTTATTTTGAGAGAGAGAGAGAGAGAGAAATGGGGGGTGGGGTATAGAACAGAGGGAGAGAGATAACTGAGCAGATTCCATGCCAAGCTCAAA
>NW_022636669.1:0-1445 GCF_010015895.1 Lontra canadensis | reverse complement strand
ATACAAATAGGTTCTCTGTCATTGCCAGAAATAGTGATGCAGAGGAAGTTGACAGGAATGATGGAGAGAAGGGATGCTATTTTAGCTTGGATGGTCAGCAAAGATCTGACTGGTGACATTTGAGCTTAAAAAGCTTTTTATAATATTAATGCTTTTAATTCCTAAATTTTCATTATTTCATATTTTTTTAATTTTTGAGATTTTAGATAGCAAATGGATATCCTGGATAGTAACTGGTAATTCTTTGACCCTTTATGTGACTCATGTTCTCGATCTTAAGAAAGCATTTTTGGGGTTTGTTGGCGGTGGAGGTAAGCTATAGAGAGTTAAACAAAATACAGATAATTTAAAGGCCTGTGAGATTTCTAAAGGCCAAACATCAATTAGGAAACCAGTTTCAAATTAGAATCATCTCTTTAATTACCACTTTGAAGGGAATTACCTTGCCCCCATAATAGAACATGTAGCTCCCTTTCATTTTGCAGCTGAGTCTAACAGAATCTACTCTGTTTTTTATTTACCTGTTCTTGCCTGTACCGATTTTTACATGTCAGAATCAAAGTTCATCACGATGAAGGATGATATCATCTATATGATCATATTGGCACATCTGTGTTGTAACTTATCATTCACTCATCCATCCAGCATGCACTAAGCACCCACTATGCTCTGAGCACTAACAGTAGCATGTGACTGTGACCGTGAATCAGATATAAAACTTGAACTTGAGTAACTTATTGTCTACTCAGGATAATTCCATGCAGATAAAGGAGAAATGAAATTGTCAGAGGTATTGACTTACAAGATAAAAGATAGGGAGGATGGCAACTTGTCAGGCTCAACAATTATGTGGTGTCCTTGGTGATCTTTCCGTGAGCTTGACCTTCTCCCCCTCTTCCTACAATGTCCTGTATCTAGTTCTTTGGAGTCAACTAGACTTGGTGAAATCTCTGTTAGAGCCTCAAATATCTTCCCAGCACTTGAACTTTCTCCAGCTGTTCACCTGAAATGGCAAAGATGACAAAAAGGATTAATGGATATAAAAATTATAAAGTGTCTAACAGATTAGATGTCTAACTAATGTTAGTTCCTTTCTCCTATGTTTTATTCACCCAAAAAACCAAGTCTGATTTTATACTTCAAAGCTTTAAAAAATATTATAAAATATTTCATATACAGAAGGGTTTAAGGAATAACACAACAAACTTAGCTTCAGAAGTAAAACTTAATTCAAGATGATACATCCTATGTGCCAGACCCCCTTACCTCCCAGTAGTACCTTCTCCAAAGGAAGTAACTTCTATCCTGAATTTGCTATTAATCTTATGCATTTCTTTGCATTTTACACGTATGTATTCATACATGCTATGCATGTATACAGAGGTGTTTTGTGTGTGTTTAAGGTTTACATAGATAACATCATACTCTAGGTATTCTGAAAACCA
>NW_022636668.1:0-1445 GCF_010015895.1 Lontra canadensis | reverse complement strand
ATACAAATAGGTTCTCTGTCATTGCCAGAAATAGTGATGCAGAGGAAGTTGACAGGAATGATGGAGAGAAGGGATGCCATTTTAGCTTGGATGGTCAGCAAAGATCTGACTGGTGACATTTGAGCTTAAAAAGCTTTTTATAATATTAATGCTTTTAATTCCTAAATTTTCATTATTTCATATTTTTTTAATTTTTGAGATTTTAGATAGCAAATGGATATCCTGGATAGTAACTGGTAATTCTTTGACCCTTTATGTGACTCATGTTCTCGATCTTAAGAAAGCATTTTTGGGGTTTGTTGGCAGAGGAGGTAAGCTATAGAGAGTTAAACAAAATACAGATAATTTAAAGGCCTGTGAGATTTCTAAAGGCCAAACATCAATTAGGAAACCAGTTTCAAATTAGAATCATCTCTTTAATTACCACTTTGAAGGGAATTACCTTGCCCCCATAATAGAACATGTAGCTCCCTTTCATTTTGCAGCTGAGTCTAACAGAGTCTACTCTGTTTTTTATTTACCTGTTCTTGCCTGTACCGATTTTTACATGTCAGAATCAAAGTTCATCACGATGAAGGATGATATCATCTATATGATCATATTGGCACATCTGTGTTGTAACTTATCATTCACTCATCCATCCAGCATGCACTAAGCACCCACTATGCTCTGAGCACTAACAGTAGCATGTGACTGTGACCGTGAATCAGATATAAAACTTGAACTTGAGTAACTTATTGTCTACTCAGGATAATTCCATGCAGATAAAGGAGAAATGAAATTGTCAGAGGTATTGACTTACAAGATAAAAGATAGGGAGGATGGCAACTTGTCAGGCTCAACAATTATGTGATGTCCTTGGTGATCTTTCCATGAGCTTGACCTTCTCCCCCTCTTCCTACAATGTCCTGTATCTAGTTCTTTGGAGTCAACTAGACTTGGTGAAATCTCTGTTAGAGCCTCAAATATCTTCCCAGCACTTGAACTTTCTCCAGCTGTTCACCTGAAATGGCAAAGATGACAAAAAGGATTAATGGATATAAAAATTATAAAGTGTCTAACAGATTAGATGTCTAACTAATGTTAGTTCCTTTCTCCTATGTTTTATTCACCCAAAAAACCAAGTCTGATTTTATACTTCAAAGCTTTAAAAAATATTATAAAATATTTCATATACAGAAGGGTTTAAGGAATAACACAACAAACTTAGCTTCAGAAGTAAAACTTAATTCAAGATGATACATCCTATGTGCCAGACCCCCTTACCTCCCAGTAGTACATTCTCCAAAGGAAGTAACTTCTATCCTGAATTTGCTATTAATCTTATGCATTTCTTTGCATTTTACACGTATGTATTCATACATGCTATGCATGTATACAGAGGTGTTTTGTGTGTGTTTAAGGTTTACATAGATAACATCATACTCTAGGTATTCTGAAAACCA
>NW_022636667.1:0-1447 GCF_010015895.1 Lontra canadensis | reverse complement strand
GAACCTGCAGGCATCAGGCAGAGGCAAAGCCAGAATTCTGGAATCCCATCTCTTTCCAGCCTATGGTGAGAATACTACTGTCCTATGGCCTTGGAGCTCAACCCTGAAAAAAGAAAGATAAAGAAGGAATCTTCTTTTTCCCTCAGTGCTAATAGATGCAGTGCCTGACAAGAACACACACACAAAAGATCTTTTTTTAAAAGGCAATGGAATGTGGAAAAGTCACCCACCATGGTTTCCAATCCCGTACAGCAGGGAAACGAGAGGGTTACAAGCAGGTAGAGATTCATATTAAACATTAGTACATCAAAGGCTCTGAAAAGGTCTGCAGGGGAGGAAAAAAAACTGTTGGATTTTCTTTAATTCCAAACCTGATCACTGTAAAATCATTTTTCAAATAACAGCCCCCATTCTTAGTGATTTGTGAAAGGAAAGTAATCATCAGATATTGGGAGAATATGGGAAAAATACAGACAGGGCAGAGCCCTATTGGAGAAAACTTCATATTGGAACACAATCTTTCATTTTTATCCTGAAAAGATTTGGGTTGATAAGAACACTCATAGTTGAGATATCAAGAAAGATACCAAGAGATTCTGGAATGGCGATATATGAAGTAACCTCACTTTCCTCCTTGGCCCTAGATGTTCATCGAATAAGCCTAGTGACTAGCTCAGTGTTATGTTACAGGAATGGGTGGGTAAGTGATGGATGGATAGATGTTGTAAATGGAAGGAAGTATATATGGATGGTTGGTGGTAAATTCTTGGGGCTTGGGGAGAGATAGATCCTCAAGGCCAGTCTGTTCCCTACAGAAAACTCAGGCAAAAGAGAACCCAGAGGAGTTCTGTCCACCTGCTCATGGAATCCCAGCTTGTTCAAACTGAAAGAGCATTCTAGATACAACCAGAGCCTCTCAAAACCAGAGCTTCTCAAAACCAGAGCCTCTCAAAACCAGAGCCTGGTAGGATTTCAGTCCTTGCTGAGGTCTGTCTGTCCCGCTGCCAGGGAAACAGTGATTTAAACAAAAATTTAACAGGGTTCCTTGACTATAGGATCTCTGGGAGCCTCTAATATACCAATGACCTTTGACAATCTTCAGTGGGAAAACAGAGATGCACTTTGTCCCCAACACAGACCCACAACCCTTTTCCTTTCTTTTTAATGGAGTAGCTATCAGAATAATCATTCCACAGAATATACTTTTGAGAATAAGTGATGGCCCATTAGAAATAGAGAAACTGATACCCAGGGAGGGGATGCGAACCTGCAGGCATCAGGCAGAGGCAAAGCCAGAATTCTGGAATCCCATCTCTTTCCAGCCTATGGTGAGAATACTACTGTCCTATGGCCTTGGAGCTCAACCCTGAAAAAAGAAAGATAAAGAAGGAATCTTCTTTTTCCCTCAGTGCTAATAGATGCAGTGCCTGACAAGAACACACACACA
>NW_022636666.1:0-1448 GCF_010015895.1 Lontra canadensis | reverse complement strand
AAAAAACAGGTGTTGGACCTGGAGTAGGAGGGTTGTGGCCACAGCTGCTAGATAGTGGCAAGACTGAGATTGGTGTCTCTGACTGGTGGGAAGCTCGACAGGACAGTGGCTGTATGTATTGACTCCTTGTCCAACTTCTAGATGCCAGCTGGACTGTGCTGGATAAAGTCTCTGCTGTGCCCATTCCCACCCAATAGAACAATAATGCCTGCTTTCAGATCACCCACATTTTCTCCAACATCAGGATGGATGTCCGCTCTGTGTCTTTCCAACTCTGGGGCCAGGACATGCAGTTCTGGGCTGGTCACTATGGAGCCTGTGTGACCAACTCCAGGGTGGTCATGCAGGCCCAGCTCTCTAAGTCGAGGGCTATCCTTGCACTACCACCTGATGGGTGACTTCCAGGACTGGGGACCATTGGCCAGGACTTCTCATTAACCTAGGACAAGTACCTCCCTGGCATCCTGGATACTCGAGGACCCCTTCATGGGTTCTGCTAGGACCCCTCTTTTCAGTCTTTCTTCAGAGTTCCCCACTGCTGTTGTAGGACAGTCCTGCTCCCAGAGAACCCCAGTTCAGCCCCAGGCCCCTCTGTCCTGTCTCCTCTCCTTCCTGCTTTCAGGGGGCTTTAACCATCCCTTTAGAGAAGGCTACTCATCTTGGAAGTAGAATCTCATCCTTATGGCTGGGAAAAGTCCAGCCACCTTGAGTGGCAAACTTAACCTCCCACAGGGTCAAGGCTGGGACCAGGTTTCCCAGCTGAACGTCAACCAGCACAAAAAAATGTGTGGAGATCCTCAAGGACCCTGTGATTGTATAGTGTATAAAATTGTATTTTATATTGAAATTTTCCATGAACTTTGAGAGAATAATATATCAGCAACAATTATCTGCAGATCATATGTAATAAATTTATTATTTTGCAAAATACCCCCAGTATATCAGGGAAATACCAACTATAACAAAACTCAAAGAAGCGTAAGATTCATCTATGACTTCCAGCTTCCTAAATTAATCTTTCCAAATGTAAAAAAGATATTATCATTTATTACCTTCACACTTAACATGTACTCCATATTTTCCAGGTACTGGGGATTCAACAGCAAATTAACACATCAGATCCTAGCTCTTTCCCTTTTTACGTTTTGAATTTGTGGTCCCCACTGAAGAGGAAGGCAGTTCCTCTGGTTATCATTCATCTGCCTTCTCTTCATTCAGTTCTTAGAAAATAGATCTCTCTAGGCCCTCTGTGATCATCCTGCCGAATGGTCCACTACTCTATCCCCATTATTTTCTATCACAAAACTGGCTGGTTTCCTTAATTAGTTTTTGAAATTAATTTATTTGCATTTTTTGTTTATTTTTTCATGCTTTTCTACCACAGTATAATGAAAATCCCACAGAGTAGACCTTTGCAGCACCTCCAGGAAAAGTGACCAATAACTTCT
>NW_022636665.1:0-1448 GCF_010015895.1 Lontra canadensis | reverse complement strand
ATAGCCTGCAATGAAACGGTTTATTCCTGGCTGAGAGGCTGAGTCCTTCCTACAGTCCGATGCTCCCATCCATGGGAGGTCCTCGGTTTCCTCTGGGTTCCAGAGCCTGAACACCCAACCTGGGGCTCCGTTGTGGCTCTAGGAGAATGGCACAGCTGATTTTTAAGTGCCGAGTCGGCTCTCCACCGGGCTCCGTGGAGGCCGTAGCTCTGGCAGACCAACATGCTCCGGGATTGTGGTGTGGGGGTCCTCGGAAGGCGTGAGTGCCTTTCCGGGGCTGGCAGGTTTCTCCCGCCACGAGGGTCCTGCACAGGGCCAAATGGCACACTTTCATCATGGGTGGCACCCTGAGTCCTTCTTGTGAAAGAGACCCCAAAGGGGAGGGCTCCCGGGCCAGGCCCCCGGGGACGGAAAGCTGAATAAGCACCCTAGGGTTAGAGAGAGGCCGACGGGGCATGGCAGGCCCGATCTGCCTGCGCTGAAGTGGCCTCTCCCTAGGGCTGAGGTGAGGGCTTGTGTCTGGAGGACCGTCACACTCCTGCTTCGGGGTCCTGCCGGACGCCTATCCTGGCTACGGCCCAAGGGATGCACGCAAGTTTCTACTGATCTGCGGGTTCAGCTCATTTCTAAAGGGCATGCTTTCCTACTGGGATCAAGTGCTATCATGCCGCGCTCAAGCTAAGGGCTCCCCAGTTTGGAGAGTTTGGAACCAGGTCTCTGAGGACGGAAGCCTGAGCACCCGACTTGGGCTTCGAGTGAGGGTTCGGACCAGGCTAGGTTTAGGGTGTGGGTTATGTCTTAGAGACAACACACGTCAGATCTGGCAACACAGAAATAGACTCACCCAAGGTCAGAGTTGGGGGCGTGACTCACGAGGATCCTCAGGCCATGGGATATACGTGGAAGGGCAAAGAGGGAGGGAATGGCCTCAGGGGAGCATGCTGATTTCTAGGTCTCTGAGGGTATTAACCAGCCTGGAATGAAAAGGTGGGTTATGGTTGAGAGGCTGAGTCCTTCGGACAGTCTGATGCTTCTATCCATGGGAGGAACTGGGTGTCAGGGCCCTGGGGTCCAGTGCCTGAACACCCAGTGGAGGGTTAAGGTCTGTCTCTGAGAATGGCAGACCTGATTTGGTAGTGCAGACTCAGGCTCTCCGTAGGGCTCCTTGATGGCATGGCTCTGGCGCCCAACCGGCTCCGGGATTGTGGTGTTGGGGTCCTCGGCTTTTTCAGCCTCGTGGGTCCTGCACAGGCCCGACCGGGCCTCGCTGAGGTGGCCTCTACCTACGGCTGAGAGGAGGGCTTGTGTCTGCACGATCGTCAGACTCCTGCTTCGTGGTCTTGCTGGGCGCCCGACGTGGTTGTGGCCCAAGGAATGCAGGCAGCTTTCTCCTGCTCTCCGGGTACCCCTCATTTCTCAAGGACAACCTTTCCTCTTGGAACCAAGGG
>NW_022636664.1:0-1449 GCF_010015895.1 Lontra canadensis | reverse complement strand
GAATAAAGAGTGTCCAGAAATCTAAAATTTCTTCAGTGGACATCTAGAGACCTGTGGTTGAACCTTGGTTTGCTAGAAATTTTTTTTCCACTTACTGGGGGAGAGACAGTGGGCAGTTATATAAAGGAATGGAATTTTTTTAGATCGTTTCAAGCAGGAAGACACAGAATTAGCTGCTTTAATAACTCCCATGTTGGCAATCTCAATACCAAAATTTTCCAATATCTGAGCACTATATCATTAGTTGGGCCACAAAAATCTATTTTTTGATGGTGATAAGTACTTCTTTTAATAAGAACTAATATAATGGAATAAAATGAGATGGGATGAGAGAGGATAGAAGATGGTAGGGACATCTTACACATTTTTTTTCTTCCCTGAGCATTTGGTTCTTAGGAAACAGTAAGGGAGAGAGAGAGAGAGAGAGAGATACACACAGAGAGTAAAAGAGAGAGAGGGAAATCAGTTCTGAAGTAAAATGTGTTTCTCAGTATGGGTTCGGGTCACACAAGTTTGAAAGCCTCTTCTATACAAGAACATTTCTTGGCACCTATCCCTATGGTGTGGACACTCTGCAGTAGAGCTCTTCTGGATACAGTTTTAAAGACATATACACAGAGGGAGTAGGAATAAAATTCCCATGGCAAGTGTCCATTTAAATTATACAACATTTGAAAACAATTTTAATTACATAAAATTTTAACTAGATACAACTTGTTTCTAATGCACTTAAGCACACATGGAGATTTTCTTTCTACTATGTTTTTTTTTTCTTTTAAAACTGCCCTGTAAGTTGTTTGAGGGTAGGAAATTTCTCCTCATCTTTGTACACCCAAGGACAGTGCAGTGACTGCCACACAGCTGACATTCAGTAAATATCTCTTAACTATCCACTGAAGAAATCTCCATGGTTGAGGACATATAAATTAAAACTAGTAAAATAATAGTGGACAGAATCTAGCATTTATTAGCTGTCTTCCATTAGATAACAAGTGTTGTCTCCTTTAAATCCTTAGACTAATCCTACCACATAGATGATTTTATTCAATTGTAAAAATGAAGAAATTGAGGCTAGGATGTGAGTCACCCAAGGTCACCAGCTCACGGGCCAGTAAAAAAAATCACCCTTGACAACTAAATTTAACAGGAATAAATAATTTAAGTAGATTTCTCAAGAAAGTGTGTAAACTAAATGATGGGATCTTAAGTCCTCTTTCTATGACATTCCAACTCAGAGGACATTCAGGCTCTTAGCCTATCGATAAATACCTCTCTCTCACTCTTTCTATCTCTGTTTATCTTTCTCTCTTTGGTTACTTAGTCTTATTGAGTTTATATTTTTTTAAAGACTTACTTATTTATGTTAGAGAGAGAGGGTGTGAATGGGAGGTGGGGGGCAGGGAAGAAGAAAAGGGACAGAGGGAGAGAGAGAATCTCAAGCAGACTCCA
>NW_022636663.1:0-1449 GCF_010015895.1 Lontra canadensis | reverse complement strand
TCTACACATTTAATGCAATTCCTATCAAAGTACCATCCATTTTTTTTCAAAGAAATGGAACAAATAATCCTAAAATTTATATGGAACCAGAAAAGACCGCGAATAGCCAAAGGAATATTGAAAAAGAAAGCCAGAGTTGGTGGCATCACAATTCCGGACTTCAAGCTCTATTACAAAGCTGTCATCATCAAGACAGCATGGTACTGGCACAAAAACAGACACATAGATCAATGGAACAGAATAGAGAGCCCAGAAATAGACCCTCAACTCTATGGTCAACTAATCTTCGACAAAGCAGGAAAGAATGTCCAATGGAAAAAAAGACAGCCTCTTCAATAAATGGTGTTGGGAAAATTGGACAGCCACATGCAGAAAAATGAAATTGGATCATTTCCTTACACCACACACGAAAATAGACTCAAAATGGATGAAGGACCTCAATGTGAGAAAGGAATCCATCAACATCCTTGAGGAGAACACAGGCAGCAACCTCTTCGACCTCAGCCGCAGCAACATCTTCCTAGGAACATCGCCAAAGGCAAGGGAAGCAAGGGCAAAAATGAACTATTGGGATTTTATCAAGATCAAAAGCTTTTGCACAGCAAAGGAAACAGTTAACAAAACCAAAAGACAACTGACAGAATGGGAGAAGATATTTGCAAACGACATATCAGATAAAGGGCTAGTGTCCAGAATCTATAAAGAACTTAGCAAACTCAACACCCAAAGAACAAATAATCCCATCAAGAAATGGGCAGAAGACATGAACAGACATTTCTGCAAAGAAGACATCCAGATGGCCAACAGACACATGAAAAAGTGCTCCATATCACTCGGCATCAGGGAAATACAAATCAAAACCACAATGAGATACCACCTCACACCAGTCAGAATGGCTAAAATTAACAAGTCCGGAAATGACAGATGCTGGCGAGGATGCGGAGAGAGGGGAACCCTCCTACATTGTTGGTGGGAATGCAAGCTGGTGCAACCACTCTGGAAAACAGCATGGAGGTTCCTCAAAATGTTGAAAATAGAACTACCCTATGACCCAGCGATTGCACTGCTGGGTATTTACCCTAAAGATACAAACGTAGTGATCCGAAGGGGCACGTGCACCCGAATGTTTATAGCAGCAATGTCTACAATAGCCAAACTATGGAAAGAACCTAGATGTCCATCAACAGACGAATGGATAAAGAAGATGTGGTATATATATACAATGGAATACTATGCAGCCATCAAAAGAAATGAAATCTTGCCATTTGCGACAACATGGATGGAACTAGAGGGTATCATGCTTAGCGAAATAAGTCAATCGGAGAAAGACAACTATCATATGATCTCCCTGATATGAGGGAGAGGAGATGCAACATGGAGGGTTAAGGGGGTAGCAGAAGAATAAATGAAGCAAGATGGGATTGGGAGGGAGACAAACCATAAGTGACT
>NW_022636662.1:0-1451 GCF_010015895.1 Lontra canadensis | reverse complement strand
TTCCATTTTTAATAGTATTCTATCATAATTTTTTTCTGAGGTAGGGATAGTACTTAAGTAATAAGTCATTGCCTTGGAAATTGAGATTTATATTCAAATTTGATGATAGTTTTTACTTAATTATCACAGGAGGAAGGATATGAAATTGTATAAATTTTTGGTAGATCTCTAGTTATATGTCCACCTTTATGATGAAAGATGAAAAAAAGGGAAATGTCTTAAATCTAAAATATTTTGTAATGCATGGTCACCAGAGGGAAGGTGAGTTGGGGGAAGGGTGAAAGAGGTGAGGGGGATTAAGAATACACTTCTCATGATGAGCACTGAATAAGGTATGGACTTGCTGAGTCACTATATTATACACCTAAAACTAGTATAACACTGTATGTTAACTCTCCTGGAATTAAAATTAATCTTTTTTTAAATTTAAGTTAAATATCAAAACAAAAAATAAAATATGTGTGTAGGGATGCCTGGGTGTCTCACTCAGTTAAGCACCTGCCTTCAGCTCAGGTCATGATCCTGGATCCTGGGATTAAGCCTGCTTCTCCCTCTGCCTGTTGCTCCCCTGTTTGTGCTCTCTCTGACAAATAAATAAATTAAATCTTTAAAAATATAAAGTTAGTAAAAAATAAATAAAATGTGTTTGTAATGCAGATACTCAGCACAATCACATTCTTTTAATTTTCCATTTGGGAAATTTCTTACTGACATGTATGAGTTATCACTTTAATTTAAATTTTTATAATCAGGGAAACTATATCAATGATTACTGTGGAAATATGAAATTTACAATTCGTGGTCTGATTTTTAAATATCAAAAACAAAAATAAAAGCATTGAGTTGAAAAAGAATCAGAAATCTAGCCCTAGATTTAAAGAGACCAGACATATTGAAAAGAGAGCATGCTTATCAGCTATCTACTGAAAACTTTTTTTTTTCTGTTTCTTGATTTGTCTAACTTAGTGCATTAGTTGTGATAGTTTAGTTTGTAGAAACAAATACACTGCCACTTTTATAATGGCTCAAAGAGAAACTTTTGATCAGCTCACACAACAATCCAATGCTTGTGCTCTTCTTCATTGGGCAGCTTTCCTCTGTTCATGATTCAGTGGTTAGTTTTTGTGTTAAGACTTAGTTTTGTCACTAGTCATCTGACCTTAGCATATACCAGTGAAGGCTTATTTAAGGAATGAGTGTGCCTATGGTAACTTTTAACTTGGGTTAAAGCTCTATGGAAGGTTGCTCTCTTTAAATAGTTTTTTTTTCTTTAATTTCTTCTTTTTTCTTCTATCCATCCAAGGAGTGGATAAATAAGTTGAGACCCGTTAAAGATTTAGAGAATTTAATGTACTTTGTGATATATCCATGGAGCTCTTTTCCCATACCAGGGAAAGAGAGGAGGGGGAGAGGAGTGTTAGAGACATGAATTTTATGCATCAGTTTGAAAT
>NW_022636661.1:0-1451 GCF_010015895.1 Lontra canadensis | reverse complement strand
TCTTCATGCGCTGTGCACTAAAATCTTTCATCTGGTTTCCAGAACACCGATTAGGTCTTGACAGAGACCAGATTCTCTTTTAATTCATTTCCTAATGTCTTATTTTCTAAAACATGTTTTTAAAGCTCAAGGAAATCTTCATTGTCCTATGCTTTGATTCTGCTGTCCAGCTAACTGCTCAGCTCATGGGAATTATGACACTAGCTCTTGCTGTTGGGACTGTGAAAGAGTAGAGGTCCTGCCTCCTCTCAATCATCTCCATGTTCCAGCAGCTCAGGAGAAGCAAGTATGTAGCTTAGTAGTGGAAATGTGGGAGAAAGGAAGCCCATTCGTTTCCCCATGTTCCAGAATCTCCTCTTCATTCACTAGTCTTGCCAGAAGTTTGTAGACCTGATAGACCATGATTTACTTAACTGTATTTCCTCTGTTACATATATAGGTTCATATTATTTGCCATTATAAATAAACTTGCAATAAGCATATTTTTGTGAACATCAACTTTTATTGTACTGTTGAATGATTTCTTTTTCTTTCTTTATTTCTTTTTTTAAAAGATTTACTTATTTATTTGTCAGAGAGAAAGACAGCAAGAGAGAATGCACAAGCAGGGGGTGCGGGAGGCAGAGGGAGAAGCCACCGAGCAAGGAGTCCGACACAAGACTCCATCCCAGAGTCCTGGGATCACAACCTGAGCCAAAGGCAGAGGCTCAACCAACTGAGCCACCCAGGCATCCCTTGAATGATTTTCCTAAATTATATCTCGAGGACTGAAATTATTGGACTGAAACATTTTTATCATTCTTGAGATTTATTCACACAGTTCTTCCTTCCTTTCTTTCTTTCTTTCTTTCTTTCAGAAGAAGATAGAGATAGAGATAGAGATCACAAGCAGGCAGAGAGGCAGGCAGAGAGAGGAGGAAGCAGGCTACGCACTGAGCAGAGAGCCCAATGTGGAGCTCGATCCCAGGACCCTGGGATCATGACCCAAGCTGAAAGCAGAGGCTTCTAACCCACTGAGCCACCCAGGCACCCCTCACACAGTCCCATCTTAAAGAGTTGCATTAAGTTGCATTGGCTTCAATCTCTGTTAACCTTGTAACAATGACTTTCCTTCTCATAGGAGTTCCTCATCAGAGGAGCAATAAGTTCTTAGTTGCTTAGCTGCCCTTAGTAGTTATTACTACTAAGTGCACAGACTTTTCCATCTTGGCAGAGGACAATGTAATGTTTATCAGCCTTGCCATGATTCATTGATATAAATAATGAATAATGAAAATAATGAATAAAATAATGAATAATTATATATATATATATATATATATATATATATATATATATAATGAATAAACAGGGTCATGAAAAGTTCAAGGAAAGCCGGCTTTAGTTCATTATTTAGTTCATTATTTTGTCTGCCTTGACCATTCTCTCTTTAAATTCAGATATGATTTACC
>NW_022636660.1:0-1451 GCF_010015895.1 Lontra canadensis | reverse complement strand
CTAACCCCCACTCTGGGAACATCATATTCTGCTTCTGATCCTCTGCAACATGCTACCCTCTGCCAGGATAAATACAGTGGGATTTGTGCAGGGCTGTCTTCTTTTCCTGCCACAGGAATTCTCAATGTCATCTCAGCATAGCCTTGTTGGATCCCTCCCCTGGTGGAGTTCAGGACCCAGTTTAGTCCCTTACACTTGTCTCATGGAGCAAATACTCCTTTCATTCACCTTCTCAGTTCATGTTTGTGCATCTGCCCCTCTAAACCCTGAGCTCCTAGAGGGAGGAACTGTTTGCCTGATAAGGAGTAGCACCACCTGAGTGCTCAGGGCCCAGTGGCTGCATGAACAGGAGAGAGGATCCAGCCCACCACCGACCCGCTCTATTGTCCAAGCCCAATTGATTTGGGTCATGTGTAAGTCCTGTTGTTTTCTTGTGTTTCCTACATCAACTCTGTGTTCCATGTGGGGCTCAAACTCATGATCCTGAGATCAAGTACCTCGTGCCCTACTGACGGAGGAAGCCAGGTGCTTCTTTGGTCGTTTTCTCTAGGTTCTAAGCTGATAACTATGGACCTTTGCTTGCTGATTTCAACATGTTTTAGTTATATTCCCTTATGCTGAATTACCAAGTAACTCCTCTAATTATGGTGGCATTTTGCCATAGATTTCCTCACATGACAGTGCTGAGTGGATCTTCAGATTGGAGACTGAGCTCCTTCACGTGGCCTTTCAGGAGCCCAGAGTCCTTCCACCATGGGCCTTGTCACTCCCTTGATTGCCAAGCACTTCTGACGCCATCAATACAAGGGGAATGCCCCTGAATTAAAATGCTTAAGTGGTGAAACTTGTAGGAATCAGACACAAAGAAACAGATTTGTGGCACAGACATACTTATTATTTGAATGATGAGGATTCAAATAATTGGAAATGGCTCAGTTGTTCAACGAGGGGTCTTTGAGTGCTGTCACTGAGAATGCCCAAGAGGTCAGCAGCGACAGTGCTTTTCCACTATGGAAACATCAGGTAGAAGAAGAGCCCAGCCTGACAACTCTCACTTAACTTCCCCCACAGCATAACACACACACACACACACACACACACACACTCACACACAAATTAGAGGGAAAGTCATTGGAATTTGGACAAAATACATTACAGGCGATCATTTCTTGGAGAAGGAACTTGTCTTCTTTTTGTCATATTTAAGTCATTATTTTACTACATAAACACCTTCTGGCTTAAAACTAAAGAACTATTTACTCTATTACTTGACTTGTTAGTAATATATGGGAAGATTTAAGATGTGATTTTAATATTTTTTTTTAAATTGCCCACTAGAATAATTTAAACATGGCCTATGCCGGATAATGAAAGAATTTAAAGGTGTCTCAGGGACCCCAGGTTCCCCCCCCCATTTCCGCCATTCAAGATATCATTATGAAAGAGAACAC
>NW_022636659.1:0-1451 GCF_010015895.1 Lontra canadensis | reverse complement strand
TAGGTTTATTCCTAGGTATCTTATAGTTTTGGGTGCAACTATAAATGGGATTGACTCCTTAATTTCTCTTTCTTCTGTCTTGCTGTTGGTGTAGAGAGATGCACCTGATTTCTGTGCATTGATTTTATATCCTGACACTTTACTGAATTCCTGTACCAGTTCTAGCAGTTTTGGAGTGGAGTCTTTTGGGTTTTCCACATATAGTATCATATCATCTGTGAAGAGTGCTAGTTTGACTTCGTCTTTGCCGATTTGGATGCCTTTAATTTCCTTTTGTTGTCTGATTGCTGAGGCTAGGACTTCTAGTACAATGTTGAATAGCAGTGGTGATAACGGACATCCCTGCCGTGTTCCTGACCTTAGCGGAAAAGCTTTCGGTTTTTCTCCATTGAGAATGATAATTGCGATGGGTTTTTCATAGATGGCTTTGATAATATTGAGGTATGTGCCCCTTCTATCCCTACACTCTGAAGAGTTTTGATCAGGAAGGGATGCTGTACTTTGTCAAATGCTTTTTTCATCATCTATTGAGAGTATCATATGGTTCTTGTTCTTTCTTTTATTAATGTGTTGTATCACATTGATTGATTTGTGGATGTTGAACCAACCTTGCAGCCCTGGAATAAATCCCACTTGGTCATGGTGAATAATCCTTTTAATGTACTCTTGAATCCTATTGGCTAGTATTTTGGTGAGAATTTTCGCATCTGTGTTCATCAAGGATATTGGTCTGTAGTTCTCTTTTTTGATGGGATCCTTGTCTGGTGTTGGGTTCAAGGTGAAGCTGGCCTCATAAAATGAGTTTTCTATTTTTTGGAACAGTTTCAGGAGAATAGGAATTAGTCCTTCTTTAAATGTTTGGTAGAATTCCCCTGGGAAGCCGTCTGGCCCTGGGCTTTTGTTTGTTTGGAGATTTTTGATGACTGTTTCAATCTCCTTACTAGTTATGGGTCTGTTCAGGCTTTCTATTTCTCCCCAGTTCAGTTGTGGTAGTTTATATGTCTCTAGTAATGCATCCATTTCTTCCAGATTGTCAAATTTGTTGGCATAGAGTTGCTCATAGTATGTTCTTATAATTGTCTGTATTTCTTTGGTGTTAGTTGTGATCTCTCCTCTTTCATTCATGATTTTATTTATTTGGGTCCTTTCTCTTTTCTTTTTCATAAGTCTGGCCAGGGATTTATCAATCTTATTAATTCTTTCAAAGAACCAGCTCCTAGTTTTGTTGATTTGTTTTATTGGTTTTTTGGTTTCTATTTCATTGATTTCTGCTCTGATCTTTATGATTTCTCTTCTCCTGCTGGGTTTAGGGTTTCTTTCTTGTTCTTTCTCCAGATCCCTTAGGTGTAGGGTTAGGTTGTGTACCTGAGACCTTGTTTCTTGAGAAAGGCTTGTACCGCTATGTATTTTCCTCTCAGGACTGCCTTTGTTGTGTCCCACAGATTTTGAAC
>NW_022636658.1:0-1451 GCF_010015895.1 Lontra canadensis | reverse complement strand
TAGGTTTATTCCTAGGTATCTTATAGTTTTGGGTGCAACTATAAATGGGATTGACTCCTTAATTTCTCTTTCTTCTGTCTTGCTGTTGGTGTAGAGAGATGCACCTGATTTCTGTGCATTGATTTTATATCCTGACACTTTACTGAATTCCTGTACCAGTTCTAGCAGTTTTGGAGTGGAGTCTTTTGGGTTTTCCACATATAGTATCATATCATCTGTGAAGAGTGCTAGTTTGACTTCGTCTTTGCCGATTTGGATGCCTTTAATTTCCTTTTGTTGTCTGATTGCTGAGGCTAGGACTTCTAGTACAATGTTGAATAGCAGTGGTGATAACGGACATCCCTGCCGTGTTCCTGACCTTAGCGGAAAAGCTTTCGGTTTTTCTCCATTGAGAATGATAATTGCGATGGGTTTTTCATAGATGGCTTTGATAATATTGAGGTATGTGCCCCTTCTATCCCTACACTCTGAAGAGTTTTGATCAGGAAGGGATGCTGTACTTTGTCAAATGCTTTTTTCATCATCTATTGAGAGTATCATATGGTTCTTGTTCTTTCTTTTATTAATGTGTTGTATCACATTGATTGATTTGTGGATGTTGAACCAACCTTGCAGCCCTGGAATAAATCCCACTTGGTCATGGTGAATAATCCTTTTAATGTACTCTTGAATCCTATTGGCTAGTATTTTGGTGAGAATTTTCGCATCTGTGTTCATCAAGGATATTGGTCTGTAGTTCTCTTTTTTGATGGGATCCTTGTCTGGTGTTGGGTTCAAGGTGAAGCTGGCCTCATAAAATGAGTTTTCTATTTTTTGGAACAGTTTCAGGAGAATAGGAATTAGTCCTTCTTTAAATGTTTGGTAGAATTCCCCTGGGAAGCCGTCTGGCCCTGGGCTTTTGTTTGTTTGGAGATTTTTGATGACTGTTTCAATCTCCTTACTAGTTATGGGTCTGTTCAGGCTTTCTATTTCTCCCCAGTTCAGTTGTGGTAGTTTATATGTCTCTAGTAATGCATCCATTTCTTCCAGATTGTCAAATTTGTTGGCATAGAGTTGCTCATAGTATGTTCTTATAATTGTCTGTATTTCTTTGGTGTTAGTTGTGATCTCTCCTCTTTCATTCATGATTTTATTTATTTGGGTCCTTTCTCTTTTCTTTTTCATAAGTCTGGCCAGGGATTTATCAATCTTATTAATTCTTTCAAAGAACCAGCTCCTAGTTTTGTTGATTTGTTTTATTGGTTTTTTGGTTTCTATTTCATTGATTTCTGCTCTGATCTTTATGATTTCTCTTCTCCTGCTGGGTTTAGGGTTTCTTTCTTGTTCTTTCTCCAGATCCCTTAGGTGTAGGGTTAGGTTGTGTACCTGAGACCTTGTTTCTTGAGAAAGGCTTGTACCGCTATGTATTTTCCTCTCAGGACTGCCTTTGTTGTGTCCCACAGATTTTGAAC
>NW_022636657.1:0-1451 GCF_010015895.1 Lontra canadensis | reverse complement strand
GGGGGAGACGAACCATGAGACTGTGGACTCTGAAAAGCAATCTGAGGGGTTTGGAGGGGCAGGGGTGTGAAATTGGGTGAGACAGGTGGTGGGTATTATGGAGGGCACACATTGCATGGAGGACAGGTGTGGTGCATATGCAATTAATTCTGGAAGACTGAAAAGTAACTTAATTTTTAAAAAAAAAAGATACGAGACTCTATATGAGGACTGTGCCTGGGTGAAACCAGAGCAGGTGTCCCCGGCGGTGAGCAGGGGTTCCAGGCCCACTTGGATACCTGTAATGAGCTAGGTTGGGGCCCTTTCATTCAGGAAACATTCAGGAAGTCCCACTCATCACAGGCGATCCTCTAGGAGCTGACTATGGACCCTGCACAGAGAAGACGGCACCACAGGGCTCCAACTAGTTAGGGGACAGTGACACTGGACATGATGAGAGGTAGCACCCACATGACATTTTATGTGATGACCCCTGGCTACCACTAGATATGGGTGTATTTTCTCTAGCTATGATGAGGTTGGCAGAGCCCAGGAGTAGCAGAATATGTGAGTGAGATTTGGCTGATGCATGAGAGCCTTCTCTCACCCCCAGGGACTCTTGGACCCTCATCCCACACATCTGTGATTCCTCCTTAAGGGTGAAGTTCTGAGAGTTCCTTCTGGAGAAAGGAAGGGGCCCAGGGGACCTGTGGATGTGGGCACCTTTGCAGAGCAGAGGGGGCTAGAGGACAGCTTTAGGCACTAAGGGAGTCATTTCCCACCCAGCCCCCTCCCCGGCCTGACTCAACACCAATCCAGGGACCAATAACAGGGGGTGTAGGAACCAGCACATGTAGCAATCTGTTGGAACCCAGACACTGGGTGCCCAGAGGCTTCTCAGAAGTCCCAATGAGAGCTCAGAGACCAGATATTCCCCACCCTGTGGGAGAATAGTGTCAGTGGAAGGAGACCCACTCATGACAACTAGTGAAAGAGGCAGGACAAGGGCAGTGGAGGTAATATTTGAGGTACTGGGAGGGCCCTGGAAAGGCCTAGCTAGAGACAGAGTCCCTTAGTTCCCTCCTTGGTGGGATCTTCACAGCACAGTGCATGTGCAGCGAGGGTAATTAAGAGGCCAGACACCACCCCTCCCTGGGAACATGCAGTTGAATTCTGTGGCAAATGGACAAGGAGACAGACTGAGGAGTGTGTCCAGTTCCCTTAAGAAGGACAGAAATGCTCAGAAGATTGATCAGGACTCACACTCATAGCGCCTTTTTGCACCCTGTCATCTATCATGAGACCTGCCTCAGGCAGGACTGTCAGATCACAGGTGGACAAAGACTAGGAATGGTCTCTGACAGGAACTGGAAGCCCAGGTTTCCCTCGGATATTGGTTTGGGAGTGTGCCCTCTCTTCTGACTCCTCTGACTCTTCCTGTCTCTTCCCAGGGCCATCTCCTCCATCTTGAA
>NW_022636656.1:0-1452 GCF_010015895.1 Lontra canadensis | reverse complement strand
GCCGGTCCTCGTTCTATCTTCCTGTCCTGACGGAGTACACTCTGCCACGACGGACCGCCGGTCGTTCTCTGCCGCACCAAGCTTTGGAGGTCTGAGCGCTATGGCCGGTGCTTAGCACAGAATACGCAACGCGCCCGAGTCCGTCCTCGTTCCACCGTCTTTCCTCAGCGGA
Source organism: Lontra canadensis (assembly GCF_010015895.1). Lineage (NCBI taxonomy): Eukaryota > Metazoa > Chordata > Mammalia > Carnivora > Mustelidae > Lontra > Lontra canadensis. The sequence goes on along the minus strand of NW_022636656.1, from coordinate 1,280 downwards.
GGACATACTGTCCCGAGTGGGTGTCCGCCTTCTTGCAACAGCTTCCTTGACTCGAGCGTCTCAGTACAGTCGCGATTCCTTCTCAGACGTGGAAAGCGTTTGCGGCAGAGGTTGGCCGTTTGGATGACACCCCCCCAGGTCGTGCTCTGCCATTGCTTCTTTGGGAGGTCTGAGGGCTCTGGCACTGATGTGCCCTAGAGTCCCCAACGTGCTCGGCGTCCGTCCCTGTTCTAGGTTCTTTCCTCCCCTGGGAACGCACTGCCTTGAATGCGTGTCCGCCTGATGAGGTATCACTAAACGCACTCTAGCCTGTGGTCAATGGTATGGACGTCCTAGACCTAGGCCCTGGGAGCGACCCTCCATGTGTTTAAAACAGGCAGTTCCAAAAGCTTCCTTTATTCGATCCTGTCAAAACAGACGCGACTCCTTCGTAAACGGAGCTTCCCTCACCGCGTTTGATGTCCTTTCGACAGAGGTAGTGAGGATGACCGCAGGTCGTGCTCTGCCAGCCCACGTTCGGGAAGCCTCATTCCCATGGACTGCGCTTGACTCCGGGAGTGCACTCGGCCCAGAGCCGGTCCTCGTTCTATCTTCCTGTCCTGACGGAGTACACTCTGCCACGACGGACCGCAGGTCGTGCTCTGCCGCCCCACGCTTTGGAGGTCTGAGCGCTATGGCCGGTGCTTAGCACAGAATACGCAACGCGCCCGAGTCCGTCCTCTTTCCACCGTCTTTCCTCAGCGGATGACATACTTCCCGAGTGGGTGTCCGCCTTCTTGCAACAGCTTCCTTGACTCGAGCGTCTCAGTACAGTCGCGACTCCTTCTCAGACGGGGAAAGCGTTTGCGGCAGAGGTTGGCCGTTTGGATAACCCCCCCCAGGTCGTGTTCTGCCATTGCTTCTTTGGGAGGTCTGAGGGCTCTGGCACTGATGTGCCCTAGAGGCCGCAACGTGCTCTGCGTCCGTCCCTGTTCTAGGTTCTTCCCTCCACTGGGAAGGCCCTGCCTTGAATGCGTGTCCGCCTGATGAGGTATCACTGAACGCACTCTAGCCTGTGGTCCACGGTATGGACCTCCTAGACTCGGGCCCTGGGAGCGACCCTCCATTTGTTTAAAACAGGCAGTTCCAACAGCTTCCTTTATTCGATCCTGTCAAAACAGACGCGACTCCTTCGTAAACAGTGTTTCCCTCACCGCGTTTGATGTCCTTTCATCAGAGGTAGTGAGGATGACAGCAGGTCGTGCTCTGCCAGCCCTCGTTCGGTAAGCCTCATTCCCATG
>NW_022636655.1:0-1453 GCF_010015895.1 Lontra canadensis | reverse complement strand
CATGAAAGGCTCTGGATATCCTGCAGTCCAGTTCAACACGGATCCCATGTCCAACAGCCTGCCAACCTAGGAGTATTCCAGATTCCCATGGGTCAATGGCTACAGATTCTTGGGCAAGGACTAAGGAAATTCTATGATATACACTTCCTGGGGTCCTTCATCCAAAAAGACTGGTCTCTCCATTGATGGGCTAATAGGTCTGAGAACAGCCTGAGGTCTTCAAACTGCGTCAGGGATCATGACCTTCCACTGGGATCAAGGACCTCGGCCTTTGTTCTTTTATTCCTAAGCTCTTTTAAACACACACACACACGCACACACACGCACACACGCCTCTCTGTGTGTGTTGTATGTGTGTGCACACACACAAAGCTGCACTGTATTTGGCTACCTATGTCCTTGTTTGACTGTTCCAGGGGGAGAAAGAGAGACAGACACAGAGACAGAGATGGAGAGAGACCAAGCCCAGTCAGGGTGAGGGGCTGATGGAGAAGCTGACTCTCAGCTGAGCAGGGAGCCCGACGCAGGACTCCATCCCAGCCCTCCAGGACCGTGACCTGAGCCAAAAGCAGAAGCTGAACCGACTGAGCCCCCCAGGAGCCACGTCCACCTCCCCAGCCCCCGGCTGCCTAGATCCTATTATGACGGACACCATGCCCTATGATCCACATCGTTAGGTCCCTGAGGGTTTCACATCATTCTGACCCTTGGCATTCCACTCTGGTTGGCCATCACATACTAATACACACATTACTTCCTAGAGTTAAATGCTGCCATCTGGACTCGGCCATTCAGGGATATTATCCTCCCATCATTCCTAGGGAGCATATCCTGGTCCCAACCATCCCAACACAACCTCTCACTTCAGAGAATAGGCAGTACTACCTCAGTGACCTGCTGACACCGATACTTGATCACTCCTGGATATCTTAGTAAACAGAGTGCCCCCAGATCTCTCCTAGGGAATCGAGGCTATTTGGACTTTCTGGCTTTAGGACTACATCAGTTTTAGCACTTCTCATTCTCTGCGCGGTTCTTTTTTTTTTTTTTTTTTTAAGATTATTTATTTATTTACTTATGTATTAGACAGAGAGAGACAGAGAGACAGAGACAGAGACAGAGAGACAGAGAGAGATCACAAGCAGGCAGAGAACCAGGCAGAGAGAGAGGGGAGTAGGCTCTCTGCTGAACAGAGAGCCCAATGCGGGGCTTGATCCCAGGACCCCGAGATCGTGACCTGAGCCCAAGACAGAGGCTTAACTCGCTCAGCCTCCCAGGCGCCCCTTCTCTGCACTTTTTAATTCCTCCTTTCTCACCTGTGTGTGCAGTCGTCCTAGATGAATTTGTTCTGGTTATCCGTTCTTACACAGTACCACCGCAAAATTTAGCAGTTTCAAGTGACACTCATTTATGATCTCAGTTTCTGTGGATCCGATATCTCGGTAGGTACGGC
>NW_022636654.1:0-1454 GCF_010015895.1 Lontra canadensis | reverse complement strand
TCAAAAAGAAAAGAGAAAGGACCCAAATAAATAAAATCATGAATGAAAGAGGAGAGATCACAACTAACACCAAAGAAATACAGACAATTATAAGAACATATTATGAGCAACTCTATGCCAACCAATTTGACAATCTGGAAGAAATGGATGCATTCCTAGAGACATATAAACTACCACAACTGAACCAGGAAGAAATAGAAAGCCTGAACAGACCCATAACCAGTAAGGAGATTGAAACAGTCATCAAAAATCTCCAAACAAAAGCCCAGGGCCAGACAGCTTCCCGGGGGAATTCTACCAAACATTTAAAGAAGAACTAATTCCTGTTCTCCTGAGACTGTTCCAAAAAATAGAAATGGAAGGAAAACTTCCAAACTCACTTTATGAGGCCAGCATCACCTTGATCCCAAAACCAGACAAGGATCCCATCAAAAAAGAGAACTACAGACCAATATCCTTGATGAAGACAGATGCAAAAATTCTCACCAAAATACTAACCAATAGGATTCAACAGTACATTAAAAGGATTATTCACGGGGCGCCTGGGTGGCTCAGTGGTTAAAGCCTCTGCCTTCGGCTCAGGTCATGATCTCAGGGTCCTGGGATCAAGTCCCGCATCGGGCTCTCTGCTCAGCAGGGAGCCTGCCTCCTCCTGTCTCTCTCTGCCTGTCTCTCTGCCTACTTGTGATCTGTCTGTCAAATAAATTAAAAAAAAAAAAAAAAAGGATTATTCACCACGACCAAGTGGGATTTATTCCAGGGCTGCAAGGTTGGTTCAACATCCGCAAATCAATCAATGTGATAAAACACATTAATAAAAGAAAGAGCAGGAACCATAGGATACTCTCAATAGATGCTGAAAAAGCATTTGACAAAGTACAGCATCCCTTCCTGATCAAAACTCTTCAATGTGTAGGGATAGAGGGCATGCCTCAATATTATCAAAGCCATCTATGAAAAACCCATAGCAGATATCATTCTCAATGAAGAAAAACTGAAAGCTTTTCCACTAAGGTCAGGAACACGGCAGGGATGTCCGTTATCACCACTGCTATTCAACATAGTACTAGAAGTCCTAGCCTCAGCAATCAGACAACAAAAAGAAATTAAAGGCATCCAAATCGGCAAAGAAGAAGTCAAACTATCACTCTTCACAGATGATATGATACTATATGTGGAAAACCCAAAAGACTCCACTCCAAAACTACTAGAACTTGTACAGGAATTCAGTAAAGTGTCAGGATATAAAATCAGTGCACAGAAATCACTCGCATTTCTCTACACCAACAACAAGACAGAAGAAAGAGAAATTCAGGAGTCAATCCCATTTACAATTGCACCCAAAATCATAAGATACCTAGGAATAAACCTAACCAAAGAGACTAAGAATCTATACACAGAAAACTGTAAAGTACTCATGAAAGAAATTGAGGAAGACACAAAGAAATGGAAAA
>NW_022636653.1:0-1306 GCF_010015895.1 Lontra canadensis | reverse complement strand
TTTCCCAACACCATTTATTGAAGAGGCTGTCTTTTTTCCATTGGACATTCTTTCCTGCTTTGTCGAAGATTAGTTGACCATAGAGTTGAGGGTCTATTTCTGGGCTCTCTATTCTGTTCCATTGGTCTATGTGTCTGTTTTTGTGCCAGTACCATGCTGTCTTGATGATGACAGCTTTGTAATAGAGCTTGAAGTCCGGAATTGTGATGCCACCAACTTTGGCTTTCTTTTTCAATATTCCTTTGGCTATTCACGGTCTTTTCTGGTTCCATATAAACTTTAGGATTATTTGTTCCATTTCTTTGAAAAAAATGGATGGTACTTTGATAGGAATTGCATTAAATGTGTAGATTGCTTTAGGTAGCATAGACATTTTCACAATATTTGTTCTTCCAATCCAGGAGAATGGGACATTTTTCCATTTCTTTGTGTCTTCCTCAATTTCTTTCATGAGTACTTTATAGTTTTCTGTGTATAGATTCTTAGTCTCTTTGGTTAGGTTTATTCCCAGGTATCTTATAGTTTTGGGTGCAATTGTAAATGGGATGGACTCCTTAATTTCTCTTTCTGTCTTGTTGTTGGTGTAGAGAAATGCGACTGATTTCTGTGCATTGATTTTATATCCTGAAACTTTATTGAATTCCTGTACAAGTTCTAGCAGTTTTGGAGTGGAGTCTTTTGGGTTTTCCACATATAGTATCATATCATCTGCGAAGAGTGATAGTTTGACTTCTTCTTTGCCGATTTGGATGCCTTTAATTTCTTTTTGTTGTCTGATTGCTGAGGCTAGGACTTCTAGTACTATGTTGAATAGCAGTGGTGATAACGGACATCCCTGCCGTGTTCCTGACCTTAGCGGAAAAGCTTTCAGTTTTTCTCCATTGAGAATGATATTTGCGATGGGTTTTTCATAGATGGCTTTGATAATATTGAGGTATGTGCCCTCTATCGCTACACTTTGAAGAGATTTGATCAGGAAGGGATGCTGTACTTTGTCAAATGCTTTTTCAGCATCTATGGAGAGTATCATATGGTTCTTGTTCTTTCTTTTATTAATGTGTTGTATCACATTGATTGATTTGCGGATGTTGAACCAACCTTGCAGCCCTGGAATAAATCCCACTTGGTCGTGGTGAATAATCCTTTTAATGTACTGTTGAATCCTATTGGCTAGTATTTTGGTGAGAATTTTTGCATCTGTGTTCATCAAGGATATTGGTCTGTAGTTCTCTTTTTTGATGGGATCCTTGTCTGGTTTTGGGATCAAGGTGATGCTGGCCTCATAAAATGAGTTTGGAAGTTTTCC
>NW_022636652.1:0-1456 GCF_010015895.1 Lontra canadensis | reverse complement strand
GATTATTTGTTCTTTGGGTGTTGAGTTTGCTAAGTTCTTTATAGATTCTGGACACTAGCCCTTTATCTGATATGTCGTTTGCAAATATCTTCTCCCATTCTGTCAGTTGTCTTTTGGTTTTGTGAACTGTTTCCTTTGCTGTGCAAAAGCTTTTGATCTTGATAAAATCCCAATAGTTCATTTTTGCCCTTGCTTCCCTTGCCTTTGGCGATGTTCCTAGGAAGATGTTGCTGCGGCTGAGGTCGAAGAGGTTGCTGCCTGTGTTCTCCTCAAGGATGTTGATGGATTCCTTTCTCACATTGAGGTCCTTCATCCATTTTGAGTCTATTTTCGTGTGTGGTGTAAGGAAATGATCCAATTTCATTTTTCTGCATGTGGCTGTCCAATTTTCCCAACACCATTTATTGAAGAGGCTGTCTTTTTTCCATTGGACATTCTTTCCTGCTTTGTCGAAGATTAGTTGACCATAGAGTTGAGGGTCTATTTCTGGGCTCTCTATTCTGTTCCATTGATCTATGTGTCTGTTTTTGTGCCAGTACCATGCTGTCTTGATGATGACAGCTTTGTAATAGAGCTTGAAGTCCGGAATTGTGATGCCACCAACTCTGGCTTTCTTTTTCAATATTCCTTTGGCTATTCGCGGTCTTTTCTGGTTCCATATAAATTTTAGGATTATTTGTTCCATTTCTTTGAAAAAAATGGATGGTACTTTGATAGGAATTGCATTAAATGTGTAGATTGCTTTAGGTAGCATAGACATTTTCACAATATTTATTCTTCCAATCCAGGAGCATGGAACATTTTTCCATTTCTTTGTGTCTTCCTCAATTTCTTTCATGAGTACTTTATAGTTTTCTGTGTATAGATTCTTAGTCTCTTTGGTTAGGTTTATTCCTAGGTATCTTATAGTTTTGGGTGCAATTGTAAATGGGATGGACTCCTTAATTTCTCTTTCTTCTGTCTTGTTGTTGGTGTAGAGAAATGCGACTGATTTCTGTGCATTGATTTTATATCCTGACACTTTACTGAATTCCTGTACAAGTTCTAGCAGTTTTGGAGTGGAGTCTTTTGGGTTTTCCACATATAGTATCATATCATCTGCGAAGAGTGATAGTTTGACTTCTTCTTTGCCGATTTGGATGCCTTTAATTTCTTTTTGTTGTCTGATTGCTGAGGCTAGGACTTCTAGTACTATGTTGAATAGCAGTGGTGATAACGGACATCCCTGCCGTGTTCCTGACCTTAGCGGAAAAGCTTTCAGTTTTTCTCCATTGAGAATGATATTTGCGATGGGTTTTTCATAGATGGCTTTGATAATATTGAGGTATGTGCCCTCTATCCCTACACTTTGAAGAGTTTTGATCAGGAAGGGATGCTGTACTTTGTCAAATGCTTTTTCAGCATCTATGGAGAGTATCATATGGTTCTTGTTCTTTCTTTTATTAATGTGTTGTAT
>NW_022636651.1:0-1457 GCF_010015895.1 Lontra canadensis | reverse complement strand
CAGTTTGGCAACCGTGGCCATTGCTGCTATGAACATTGGGGTACAGATGGCCCTTCTTTTCACTACATCTGTATCTTTGGGGTAAATACCCAGTAGTGCAATTGCAGGGTCATAGGGAAGCTCTATTTCTAATTTCTTAAGGAATCTCCACACTGTTTTCCAAAGTGGCTGCACCAACTTGCATTCCCACCAACAGTGTAAGAGGGTTCCCCTTTCTCCACATCCTCTCCAACACACATTGTTTCCTGTCTTGCTAATTTTGGCCATTCTAACTGGTGTAAGGTAGTATCTCAATGTCGTTTTAATTTGAATCTCCCTGATGGCTAGTGATGATGAACATTTTGTCATGTGTCTGTTAGCCATTTGTATGTCTTTATTGGAGAGGTGTCTGTTCATGTCTTCTTCCCATTTTTTGACATGATCATCTGTTTTGTGTGTGTTGAGTTTGAGAAGTTCCTTATAGATCCTGGATATCAGCCTTTTGTCTGTACTGTCATTTGCAAATATCTTCTCCCATTCCGTGGGTTGCCTCTTTGTTTTGTTGACTGTTTCCTTTGCTGTGCAGAAGCTTTTGATCTTGATGAAGTCCCAAAAGTTCATTTTTGCTTTTGTTTCCTTTGCCTTTGGAGACGTATCTTGAAAGAAGCTGCTGTAGCTGATCTCGAAGAGGTTACTGCCTATGTTCTCCTCTGTGATTCTGATGGATTCCTGCCTCACGTTGAGGTCTTTTATCCATTCTGAGTTTATCTGTGTGTATAACGTAAGAAAATGGTCGAGTTTCATTCTTCTACATATAGCTGCCCAGTTTTCCCAGCACCATTTATTGAAGAGACTGTCTTTTTACCACTGTATATTTTTTCCTGTTTTGTCAAAGATTAACTGACCATAGAGTTGAGGGTGCATATCTGGGCTCTCTACTCTGTTCCACTGGTCTATGTGTCTGTTTTTATGCCAGTACCATGCTGTCTTGGTGATCACAGCTTTGTAGTAAAGCTTGAAATCAGGTAACGTGATGCCCCCAGTTTTGTTTTTCTTTTTCAACATTTCCTTACTGATTTGGGGTCTCTTCTGGTTCCATACAAATTTTTGGATTATTTGCTCCAGCTCTTTGAAGAATACCGGTGGAATTTTGATTGGAATGGCATTAAAAGTATAGATTGCTCTAGGCAGTATAGACATTTTAACAATGTTTATTCTTCCGATGCAAGAGCATGGAATGGTCTTCCATCTTTTTGTGTCTTCTTCAATTTCTTTCATGAGTGTTCTATAGTTCCTCAAGTACAGATCCTTTACCTCTTTGGATAGGTTTATTCCCAGGTATCCTATGGTTCTTGGTGCTATAGTAAATGGAATCGATTCTCTAATTTCCCTTTCTCTATTTTCATTGTTAGTGTATAAGAAAGCCACTGATTTCTGTACATTGACTTTGTATCCTGCCATGTTACTGAATTGCTGTA
>NW_022636650.1:0-1457 GCF_010015895.1 Lontra canadensis | reverse complement strand
CTATTTTAATCAGTGGCCCATATTTAAGACAAAACTATGAGATGTTCGGCCACATTCCTCTCTCCTGTATGCAAGGGAAGATGATCCAGTCAATCAGTAGTGCCTCGAACTCTAGACATCAAGATGATGTCTAGACACCAGAATGGGCTCCTGTTCAACAGTAAACAACATCTCTAGCCAACGTGTGGACCTTTAGTTGTCTTTTTCCTCTTTTGTCTACATTCTTTGTTTTTCTTCTATTCAATTAGCCACCATAGAGTACATCTTTAGCTTTTGATGCAGTGTTCAATGACTCATTGTTTGCATATAACACCCAGTGCTCATCACCACATGTGTCCCCCTTAATACCCATCACCCCGATACCCCCTCCGCTCTCCTCCCCTCACCCTTCTGTAACCCTCAGTTTTTTGCAGGAATCCAGAGTCTCTCATGGCTTGTCTTCCTCTCTGATTTTTTTCCCATTCAGTTTTCCCTCCCTCCCCCTATGGTCCTCTGCACTATTCCTTATTATTCCGCAAGTCAGTGAAACCATATGATAACTGTCTTTCTCTGCTTGACTGATTTTTGAACTTTGGCTGAAACAGATCTCTCCCCGATAGAGTGTTTCCAGATTTTAAAAAAATGAATGGGCATTATTTTAGAACAGGAGGTTTAGATGAATGTAAGAGTTGAACACATAATACCAAAAGTTCCCAGGTCCCACCCCCACCCACAGATTCCTCCATTAATAACATCTTACTTGCTTGTGGTACATTTGTTATAATTAGCAAAACGGAATACTTCCCTCCTGCCCTGCTGCTCATTCCAAACCCTTTTGATTAAAGGAGCCTGAGGTAGAATCTTCCCCCTCGTAGCTGGAGAGCTGGGGCTGGTGGCCGCTGGTGCAACCTCATGTCACACCCAGCTGCAGAAGGACCAAGGGGGACGGACCTCCAGTGGATTCCATGGGATTTCCATCCAACTTTGACGCACTAGGGTCTCATATTTTGCTTCAGAAAATGCGGCCAAAATTAGGAAATGGCCTGCTCGTGTGGAAAGCTGGTTTCCCGTCACTTGTGTTAGCTGCGGTTTCTGTGTCTTAGGAAAAGAAACACCCTGTCGGATAGACAGTGAGCCCCGAGGTTTTCAGGGGCTGAGCCTCACGGTGGGCACTTGGCTTCCCACCTAGGTGGATGAAGGGGAGGGGAGGTGGTGTATAGCCAGGCCCAGAGAAACTCAGTATGTGACAGAGGGATTGCCATGCATGTCGCTGGAGGACCTACCAGATGAAAAAGGCTCTTGGCTATTCTGTAGCCTTTGAAAGCAAACAAGTCAAGGTAGTATTTTAGTAATCACAATATAGCAAGTGAGGCAAAGTATGATCTAAGGAGTCGTTTGAATCATGACTCCTCCATGAAGCACAGGCTTTTGTGTGTGTGTGTGAGAGATGAGGTTTCATTGTATTTTTTCTTTATCTC
>NW_022636649.1:0-1458 GCF_010015895.1 Lontra canadensis | reverse complement strand
CTCTTCTGCTTCCCTTGTTGTTTCTGTCAAGTCCACAGAAGGGAAGCTTCTAGAGAGCTGAAAGCAAGAGCAGAATGGGGCATGAGCACAGACTCCCAGGCTGCAGAGAACCAAGTGGGGACACTCAGCCCTCCCTTCCTGAGGCCCCTCTAACAGGGTGAGATGTGCCCTGCCCACTCCAGTCCTACTCCCTGCTCTGCTGTCCAGGGCTGCTTCCCAGACTCAGTGGTGAGCAATTAGGGTAATGCTAGGAAAGGGCTGAGGAGGTCTACCCAAGGATTTCATGCAGTAGTTCAGATGCAAAGCCTTAGTGCCTGCCTGAGACTAGGGCCTCCAGGGTGGGTGTTGTCAAAGCAGGGAAATGGGAATAGCTCGGAGGAGGGGCTTATGGATAGATGAGAGAGGAAGCCCAAGGGATGGATTTGGAAATGAATTACAGGCACAGTGTGGCTCCTTTTTTCGGAATTGTCGTCTTACATGGAATCCTCCTCTGGGTCAGAGAGCATCGAGGATGCTGGGGTAGCCATGAGAGAGGACAAAGGGGAGTTAGTGGAGCTAACTACCTCTGGCCTGCTGCTCTGGGGATGATGGGCTCTGCCCTCAGTTGGGTGGGGTCCAAGCACTGAGTCCTCCCTGGCCTTGGTTGCTTGATCTCCGCAGGGTGCAGGTGGGTCTCTGGTTGCCCACCTGCTCTTTCCACCTCCGGTTCTCTCCAAAACCCGGAAGCCCATCTGTGTGATCCTTTCTCTCCTGGAGGCCGTCACTGTCCCTAAGACAGCCTCTGCAGGACTTTGCCTTCCTCTGTCCTAGTTCCTCTCCCTCCCTGCTCCCCTTCCTCCTCCTCCTCCCCTAGTGATGCTCCATGTCCTTCCCCCTACCAAACTCCACCAGTAATATTGTTGTCCAAGAGGGGGCAACCAAGGAAAGAGAGGAGATATCCTGGCTCCCACGGAATCAACCCTCGATCGCCCTGTGTTGGGAGCAGCTGTCTTGGGTCTGGGATTGCTGGGGAGCTTCAGGGAGAGATGGCCCACCACCTCCCCACAGCCCATGTCTGCCCAGTGACTGAGAAGACCTTCCCAGGGATATGTTTCAGGCTCATACAACACTCTCTATTTCCATAAGTGTTACAGAGGTTGAATAGAGATGGGAGCACAGGAAATTCTCCAGGTGCTCTCAGCTGTTCAGGGAAGCCCTGGAAAATGTCCAATGTTGCGGTCACTGAAACACAGGATTCCTGCCAGTGCTTCTGCTGAGTTTTGTAGGGAATGAATGGGGCAGGGGTGTGTGTAGGGCCCTGGGCAGGCCTGAGGAATGTTTGCAGTTTGGGCATGACTAGTGAGTGAGGGGCAGGGACAGGGATGTGTGCCAGAGCGGTGGGTTTGTGAGAGGAGCTGTGACTGCCTGCCTCTGCTCCCAAGAGTCTCTATGCTATACCTAGATGACAGCTGGTGAGAG
>NW_022636648.1:426-1458 GCF_010015895.1 Lontra canadensis | reverse complement strand
GAAGGGGAGTCCTGGCGAGGGACTCAGGGTTCCCCAGGTGGAAGCCCAGAGGGAAAGGACCCTGGAAACAGAAGGCTGAGCGAGCCAGCGAGGCATCGTGTCCAGGACGTGTGGAAGGCCCGGCCCCAGTGGACAGGGCCCGATAGGGAACCAGCACAGGCTGAGGAGCAGGTGGCGTCGCCCTCGCTGATCCTGACTCCCGGATGGCTTCCTGGTGCGTTTCGGACGCGACGGCTCGCGAGGCCAGGGCAGGCCCAGGGGGCTGCCCTGCAGACGTGCGGCGCCCGAAGCGAGTTCGCCGGGTGTTTTACGGCCAATTCTCACGAGCGTTCTGTCCAAACCGGGATCGGCTTAGGCAGAACGCTCGTGAGAATTGGCTGGCGTTGGACAGCCCTGCGGACCGCCCTGCTCCCCGTGGCCTAGGGCCCTTTCTCGCTCAGGGCCTGTCGCGGCCACCTGAAAAACGAGCTGAGATGACGCGGCCCCACCGGGGGTCCCGGCAAAGGGGTGTGTTCCCGGAGCAGAGTTTAGGGACGGGTTGGAGCCGTGCTTCCACCTCCGTCTATTCCGGCTGCCGGAGCCCTCTAGAATGGCGCTGACCTCTGCTGGGGAACGAAGATTTCTCCCTCGGAGAACTGTCCGTGGCGCCGAAAGGCACGATTGGTGCTGGGATAGGACGGGGAGGCCTGGCGAGGGACTCAGGGTTCCCCAGGTGTAAGCCCCGAGGGAAAGGACCCTGGAAACACAAGGCTGAGGGAACAGGAGAGGGATCGTGTTCCGGACTTGGGAAGGCCAGGCCCTAGTGGACAGTGCACGTAGGGGACAAGCAGAGTCTGAGGATCAACAGGCGTCGCCCTCACTGGAGCCTGACTCCCGGAGTGATTCTTGGCGGGGTTCAGACACGACGGCTCGCGAGGCCGGGCCTGGCCCAGGGGGCTGCCCTGCAGACCTGCAGCGCCCGAAGCGAGTTCGCCGGGCGTTTTCCGGCCAATTCTCACGAGCGTTCTGCCCAAACCGGGATCGGTTTGGGCA
>NW_022636648.1:0-326 GCF_010015895.1 Lontra canadensis | reverse complement strand
TGCGGCGCCCGAAGCGAGTGCGCCGGCCGTTTTCCGGCCAATTCTCACGAGCGTTCTGCCCAAACCGGGATCGGTTTGGGCAGAACGCTCGTGAGAATTGGCCGGCGTTGGGCAGCCCTGCGGACCGCCCTGCTCCACGTGGCCGAGGGCCCTTTCTCGCTCAGGGCCTGTCGCGGCCACCTGAAAAACGCGCTGAGACGACGCGGCCCCACCGGGGGGTCCCGGTAAAGGGGAGCGTTCCCGGAGCAGAGTTGAGGGCCGGGTTGGGGCCGCGCGTCTGCCTCCGTCTATTCGGGCTGCCGGAGCCCCCTAGAATGGTGCTGACC
>NW_022636647.1:0-1458 GCF_010015895.1 Lontra canadensis | reverse complement strand
CCTGTGGATGGCTGTCTGCCCTTGATGGGTCCCTGAGTGTCTGGCTATGTCCCCTGAGTGCTCACGGGGGTGCCCTTGTCTTTCCCTGGTGGTGGATCCCGAGTCTTGGTGGGTTGAGTCAGACTGCCTATGGGTGCCTGTCTGCCCTTGATAGGAATCTGACTGTCTTGATCTGTCAGCTGACTGCCCATGGGTAGACCCATGTTGGTTTCTGGAGCTGGACCCAGAATTTTCATAGGTCATTGCGAATTCTCTACCTGAATCTTCTGAATGTCCTTTGCTGCTGCTGGCCAGACTCATGCTGGGTCCCTGATGTCTGCTTGCTCTGGATCCAGAGTACAGTTGTCCATGTTCAGTGCCTGAATGTCTGGACCTGTCTGTAGACTGTTCACGCTGTGATTCTGGTCTTCCTCTTGTGCGTGATGTTGACTGTCCATGGTAGGAGTCACTATGTCCCCGAGAGGATGGCTCTCCACCATGAGACCCTGACTGTCTAGAGGTATCTATAGAGTGTCCATGACTAGATCCTTGTCTCCTACTACCGGTGTCTGAGCGTCCATGGCCAGACTCAGACTGCCCATGATTGTTTCTCTGCCCTCGATGAGACTCAGAGCGTCTAGAGCTGTCTTGTGCATGGCCGTGTTGGGTTCCTGAGCCAGATCCAAACTGACTCTGTGAATCTTCGGTGTGCCCTTCGCTGTCTCTGTCCTGACTGACACTGGACCCTCGGTTTCTCAGTGGCCTGAATTCAGATGACGATTGTCCATGCCCAGACTGTGATTGCCTAGAGCCATATGTCCAAGTGGATGGTTGCTGGTGGCGGGATCCTGACTCAGAGTGCCCACCATCAGCTGCCTGACCCTCATGGGATCCTGCATGTCTAGAGCTGTCATGTGCCTGCTCATGGCGGGATCCTTGTCTCCCCCTGGTACTGGGTTGAGACTGTCCGTGGGCAGAGTCAAACTGTTCTTGGGAGGGTATCGTGTAGAAGTAAGACCCTGAGTGGTCAGGACTGCCATGTGCACTGCCGTGTTGTCTCCTTTGATTGGACCCGGACCATTCCTGGACTGACCCTGACTGAATATCTGAGTCTTCTGATTGTCCTTCACTGTCACTGGCCTGATTGAAACTGGATCCCTGGTGTCTGGTGTTACCAGATCCGGAAGAGATTTGTCCATGTCCAGTTTCCCAGTGTCTGGAGCTATCCTGTGACTGCTCATGGGGGTGCCCTTGTCTTTCTCTGGTGATGGATCCCGAGTCTTGGTGGGCAGAGTCAGGCTGCCCGTGGATGGCTGTCTGTCCTCGATGGGACCCTGAGTGTCTGGCTATGTCTCCTGACTGCTCACGGGGGCGCCCTTGTCTTTCCCTGGTGGTGGATCCTGTGTCTCTGTGGGCAGAGTCAGAGCGCCTGTGGATGGCTGTCTGCCCTTGATGGGTCCCTGAGTGTCTGGCTATGTC
>NW_022636646.1:0-1459 GCF_010015895.1 Lontra canadensis | reverse complement strand
TAGTTATATTTGTATATATACATAAGTATACATATTTATGTCATTATGTACATATTTGTACCCATATGAGATGTTACAATCAGTATATTGAGCAGTGATTCTTTTTTTTAAAGGTTTTATTTATTTATTTGACAGAGATCACAAGTAGGCAGAGAGGCAGGCAGAGAGAGGGGGGGAAGCAGGCTCCCCACTGAGCAGAGAGCCCCGTGCAGGGCTTGATTCCAGGACCCTGAGATCATGACCCAAGCCAAAGGCAGAGGCTTTAACCCACTGTGCCATCCAGGCACCCCAAGTTTAGTATAATTTCTAGTTCAAATTTAATTTCTAACTCTATCTTTATTAAAATACCAATCAATCTGGGTAACACAAGAAGTAAAAATAGTACAGGTTCCTGGCTATGTTTTAACCTCTCTATACATATATATTTCTGCTGTGAAAGGCTCTAGACTCTATTCCTTCAGTATATAGACAGAGAGAGAGAGACCTAGCCCTAAAAATAGTAGTTGTAACATCAGAATCATACAGTAGCAAAGCTTTTTAGTAAAAGAGTAGAGAAATGATCCTAACTGAGAATATCTTCTACCCTTCTATTGGCAGAATGTCTCAACTATTACCCTAGGATCTTATGCAGTAAAACACCTGGTACACAAGGTCAAATAACATTACTGATTATATATATATGTATGTATACATACATATATATATAATGTATATATATATATTTCTATTTTTATGACTGCCAATCAGGAAAATACTTTTCAGTCTATCTGTACATTTTAACACATATTCAATCCCCAATTTGGGGATGAGATAAATGACTGACCCATCTGACTCAACAGTAGTATCAATTTCTATCACAGTAATTATAAACTATGTGAGTATAGGGGAGGCTATCCACTTAAATTATTTCATATTTGTTCTAGGCTGAATTCTGTCCCCTATACTCTACAAAAAATATGTTAGAGTCATAATCTCCAGCACCTCAGAAGGTGATTCTGTTTTGGAAATGGGATCTTTATAGAGTTAAGTTAAACCGAGGCCATTAGGGTGGCCGCTAGTCCAAAAGAACTGTTATCCTGATAAAAAGGGGACATTTAGACAGAGAGACGGAGACACGTAGAGGGAAGATGATATGAAGAGACATAGGGAGAAGACTACAACTGACAAGCCAAGAAGAGAGGCCTAGAACAGCCTCTTATTCCATAACCCTCAGAAGGAATCAATCCTGCCAACAACTTCATTTTAGACTACCAGCTTAAACTCTGAAACAGTATGTTTCTTTTGTCTAAGACATGCAACTTGTAGCACTTTGTTATGGCATCCCTAGCAAGGAATTCACCATTGCATTGATACCAAATGAGATTATTAGATAGTACAAGAAATCCAAAGTGAATTCATCCGGTCTTTCCTAGACCCTTTTGATACCAGGAAAACTTACACTCATGACCCTTGATATGGC
>NW_022636645.1:0-1460 GCF_010015895.1 Lontra canadensis | reverse complement strand
GAGAAATAAAATGTATCCAAATTGGCAATGAAGAAGTCAAACTGTCCCTCTTGGCAGATGACATGATTCTTTATGTGGAAAACCCAAAAGACTCCACCCCCAAACTACTAGAACTCATACAGCAATTCAGTAACGTGGCAGGATACAAAGTCAATGTACAGAAATCAGTGGCTTTCTTATACACTAACAACGAAAATACAGAAAGGGAAATTAGAGAATCGATTCCATTTACTATAGCACCAAGAACCATACGATACCTGGGAATAAACCTAACCAAAGAGGTAAAGGATCTGTACTCGAGGAACTACAGAACACTCATAAAAGAAACTGAAGAAGACACAAAAAGATGGAAGACCATTCCATGCTCTTGGATTGGTAGAATAAACATTGTTAAAATGTCTATACTGCCTAGAGCAATCTATACTTTTAATGCCATTCCAATCAAAATTCCACCGGTATTCTTCAAAGAGCTGGAGCAAATAACCCAAAAATTTGTATGGAACCAGAAGAGACCCTGAATTGCTAAGGAAATGTTGAAAAACAAAAATAAAACTGGGGGCATCACGTTATCTGATTTCAAGCTTTACTACAAAGCTGAGATCACCAAGACAGCATGGTACTGGCATAAAAACAGACACATAGACCAGTGGATTAGAGTAGAGAGCCAGATATGGACCCTCAACTCTATGGTCCGTTAACCTTCGACAAAACAGGAAAAAATATACAGTGAAAAAAAGACAGTTTCTTCAATAAATGGTGCTGGGAAAACTGGGCAGCTATATGTAGAAGAATGAAACTCGACCATTCTCTTACACCGTACACAAAGATAAACTCAAAATGGATAAAAGACCTCAACGTGAGACAGGAATCCATCAGAATCCTAGAGGAGAACATAGGCAGTAATCTCTTTGATATCAGCCACGGCAACTTCTTTCAAGATATGTCTCCAAAGGCAAAGGAAACAAAAGCCAAAATTAACTTTTGGGACTTCATCAAAATCAAAAGCTTCTGCACAACAAAGGAAAGAGTCAAGAAAACAAAGAGGCAACCCACGGAATGGGAGAAGATATTTGCAAATGACAGTACAGACAAAAGATTGATATCCAGGATCTATAAAGAACTCCTCAAACTCAACACACACAAAACAGATAATCATATCAAAAATTGGGCAGAAGATATGGACAGACACTTCTCCAATGAAGACATACAAATGGCTATCAGACACATGACAAAATGTTCATCATCACTAGCCATCAGGGAGATTCAAATTAAAACCACCTTGAGATACCACCTTACACCAGTTAGAATGGCCAAAGACAGGAAACAACATGTGTTGGAGGGGATGTGGAGAAAGGGGAACCCTCTTACACTGTTGGTGGGAATGCAAGTTGGTGCAGCCTCTTTGGAGAACAGTGTGGAGATTCCTCAAGAAATTAAAAATAGAACTTCCCTATGACCCT
>NW_022636644.1:0-1461 GCF_010015895.1 Lontra canadensis | reverse complement strand
CTCTGCTGGGGAACGAAGATTTCTCTCCCTCGGAAGCTTCTCCGTGGCGCCGAAAGACACATTTTGCGCCGGGATGAGAATGGGATTCCTGGCGAGGGAATCAGGGTTCCCCAGGTGGAAGCCCCGAGGGAAAGGACCCTGGAAACACAAGGCTGAGGGACAGGCGATGGATCATGTCCGGAACGTGGGGAAGGCCAGGCCCTAGTGGACACTGCACGTAGGGGAAAAGCAGTCTGAGGATCAACAGGTGTCGCCCTCGCTGGAGCCTGACTCCCGGAGGGATTCTTGGCGGGGTTCAGACACGATGGATGGCGAGGCCTGGCCAGGCCCAGGGGCTGCCCTGCAGACGTGCGGCACCCGAAGCGAGTTCGCCGGGCGTTTTCCGGCCAATTCTCACGAGCGTTCTGCCCAAACTGGGATCGTTTTGGGCAGAACGCTCGTGAGAATTGGCCGGTGTTGGGCAGCCCTGCCAACCACCGTGCTCCCCGTGGCCGAGGGCCCTTTCTCGCTCGGGGCCTGTCGCGGCCACCTGAAATACGCGCTGAGTCGACGCGGCCCAAGCGGGTTTCCCAGCAAAGGGGATCGTTCCCAGAGCAGAGTTGAGGGACGGGTTGGGGCCGCGCGTCCGCCTCCGTCTATTCCGGTTGCCGGAGCCCCCTAGAATGGTGCTGACCTCTGCTGGGGAACGAAGACGTCTCTCCCTCGGAGAACTCTCCGTGGCGCCGAAAGGCACGATTGGTTCCGGGGTGGGAGGAGGAGTCATGGCACCGGACGCAACGTTCCCCAGGTGGTGGCCAGGATTGACAGGACCCTGGAAACGGAAGACTGAGGGAGCAGGCGAGGGTTCGTGTCCGTGGCTCGGGGCAGGCCTGGCCGCAGGCGAAAGTGCCACTTAGCGAACAACCACAGGCTGAGGATCAACAGGCGTCGCCCTCGCTGGAGCCTGACTCCCGGAGGGATTCTTGGCGGGGTTCAGACACGACGGCTTGGGAGGCCGGGCCAGGCCCACAGGGCTGTCCTGCAGACGTGCGGCGCCCGAAGCGAGTTCGCCGGGCGTTTTCTGGCCAATTCTCTCGAGCGTTCTGCCCAAACGGGATCGGTTTGGGCAGAACGCTCGTGAGAATTGGCCGGAGTTGGGCAGCCCTGTGGACGGCCCTGCTCCCCGTGGCCAAGTGCCCTTTCTCACTCGGGGCCTGTCGCCGCCACCAGGAAAACGCGCCTAGTCAACCCCGCCCCACTGGGGATCCTGGCAAGGGGAGCGTTCCCGGAGCAGAGTTGAGGGCCGGGTTGGGGCCGTGCGTCCGCCACCGTCTATTCGGGCTGCTGGGGACCCCAAGGGTGGTGCTGACCTCTGCTGGGGAACGAAGATTTCTCGACCTCGGAAAATTCTCCATGGCGCCGAAAGGCACGTTTAGCGCCGGGATGGGAAGGGGAGTCCTGGCGAGGGACTCAGGGTTCCCC
>NW_022636643.1:0-1462 GCF_010015895.1 Lontra canadensis | reverse complement strand
GGGGATTTTTTCCAGTATGAATAGCAGCTACAAGACTATTTTGGTAATAGTAAATAAATAGATAGTAAATGGAAGAACTGAGTTTTGAACAGAAGCTCTACAGGACTCTAGATCCAGAAGCCTGCTAAGAACCTCTATGATATAATGCCTCACAGGGTAGACCGTTAATGAACATAGGTTGCATGAATAACTGCCTTGTTTTTTCAGGATAGTCATAAACCATGATGAAACAAATGTCTGTTTCTACCCATACATTTAAAAATGGATTTTGGAGGAGCCTGGGTGGCTCAATCCTTAAGTGTCTGCCTTCTGCTCAGGTCATGATCCCAGGGTTCTGGGATTGAGCCTTGCATCAGGCTCCCTGCTCAGCCGGAAGACTTCTTCTCCCTCTCCCACTCCCCCGGCAAGTGTTTCCTTTCTGGCTGTCTCTCTCTGTGTCAACTAAATAAATAAATAAAATATTTAAAAAAATAATAAAAAATAGATGAACCATGAGAGACTATGGACTCTGAAAAACAATCTGAGGGTTTTGAAGGGGCGGGGGGGGTGGGAGGTTGGGGGAACCAGGTGGTGAGTATTAGAGAGGGCACAGATTGCATGGAGCACTGGGTGTGGTGCAAAAACAATGAATACTATTACACTGGAAAGAAATTAAAAAATAAATAAATAAAAGAAAAAAATAAAAAAAAATAAAAAATGGATTTTGAATAATTTATTTAATATATACTTTAAGTTGATTAGTATCAGTTTATAGTCTCCAAATTTGGTGAAATTCATTTGGTATTTTTTATGTGGTATAGTGTAAATAGAGAAAATGTAATTATGTTTACATAAGTATGCCAAAAGTTATGCAGCTTTTGTAGGCTAAAAACTGCAAATATTTGAAAGCTTTCCTACATAGTGAATAACATTCAGATGTTCCGTATAGGATTTTAATGGTATTTTTTCAACATCTTATTCAGACAGTAATTTAACTTGATAATTCTCTTGTTGATTAATGAAAGTTCAAGATTTTTTCTTTTTCTGTCTAACCTGTGATTTTAGATAATGAAATCCTTCTTATACAGAGTGTACCTACTTTGAGATAAGCACATAGACTTTATGTATTTAAATATAAATAAATAAAATGTTCTGTTTTCTGTGTACTTGGTCTATTGGGAGAAACAGAAAAGATTAAGTGCAGTTTGGTATGTATATAAAATGGAAAACAATAATTTATTCATGGAAAGTTTTCAGAATCAATAAGTGCCAGCCAGTTGAATATTGGGGCAGGGTGGGGGGGAAGTACTGTTTTTCTTCCTTTGTAAAATCATAGAATTGTAAGAGTTTTCATTTGGAGACCGAGAACAGTTTATTATGCCTCTAGAATAGGATGTGATTGATTAGATATTGCAGAGGTAGACAAGATGGGCATGGAGATAGTAAAAAATCAAAGTAAAAATGTTAAAATTGGCCAGATCAT
>NW_022636642.1:0-1462 GCF_010015895.1 Lontra canadensis | reverse complement strand
TCAGCAGTTTTAAAAGCTTTGGTTATGTCTGTGCTACTGAATGAAAGAATGCATCTCCAATCAATGTAGTGAGTCAATCTCCAAGGTACCTTGCTCGGTGTCCCCAATGGAGTAGACCTGATCGTAGAGGGAGAACCAGACTTTCTTCTTGGGTGGTCGTGGAAGGGCCAGTGTGGTTGTGGGTGGCTCCACATCCTCAGGTAGAAGCTCCACAGAGATTGCTGGGAGACACATAGAAATAGAGGAGTGTCGGCTTCTTCTTGTCAGAAGACCATAGGGGGATGCGACATTCTTTACTTCTAGTCCAACCGTCTCCTGCCCCTACTCACCAGCTGCCCAGCAGGCATTCTTCCCTCCATTTGGGACTTAGGAAGAGGTCGCCGTGCGCCATGCTCTGAATTCCGCCCCCTCCCACACCCACAGGTTCTGTGGGCAATGGCTTGTATTGAGCAGAGACATGACAGAAACACAGCAGAGCGCTGTGAGCACAACTTATGGCCTGGATTCACATCCCACTGAGCAGCCACACCTACCTGAGAGTGTTCCCAAGAACCCTCTGTGCCCCATTTCCCTGCCCTCCGGCCTAGACGTTAGGATGCCATCATGGTGTCCCAAGTGATTGAGTCCAAGGAGCGCCTGGAACCAAGGGAAGGAAGGAAGGCTTCCCACTCACTCGGCAGGTGTTGAGGAACTGACTGCCTACGGAATCAGCTAGACAGCTGGCTGTGGGTGAATCCAGACAAGAGACTGGATGGCTCCACTGCACCGGAGGATGGAAGCCCCCTCTTTATCCTTCCCATGAGAACGATGCTTGACAGTCAACAGAGAATCCATATCCCTTTCTCCTGTCCTCCCCACAGCAGCACCAATGGGAGTGGCAACGGGTTGGAAGCCCCGTTGGATAGTGGAGGGCCCTGAAATGTAGGGTGGTGAAGGGAATGTCCTGAGTTGCCACCCTGATGAGGGATGGATCTGGGACAGGAATGTCATCGTTTCCCTGTGGATGGAGATCCCCGAGACCCTGACACCCACACAGGACCCCTGAGAAAACGTCCTGAAGCCCTGAACCAAGAGCTGCCCTCACAATCTCAAATCCCCCTGTGCCAGTGTTTCTGTAGGGGAGAGCGAGTGCCACGAGACCAGACTCAGTCCTCACTCACCTCTGTGTTTGTGGCCCTGGCATAAAATATGTGGTGGTTTCTTCCAAATGGAGCCTTAGTGAAGGACCAGGAACATGTAGCATTGGCCACGTTCCCTCACCTGTCTGCAAGTTCATCACAGTCGCCCACGGCCATCCTGAAGGCCAGTTGAACCCCACAGCTACTGGTGTTCTGATTGGCTCCCAAACTGATACAAACTCCCAATGGTCACATAGGACCCCACCGAGAATTCGCTTACCTTCCACTCCCAATGATCACACTTTGACCCTGCTGAAAACTCGCTTGCCTTGAGCTGGCCAATC
>NW_022636641.1:0-1462 GCF_010015895.1 Lontra canadensis | reverse complement strand
GGGGATTTTTTCCAGTATGAATAGCAGCTACAAGACTATTTTGGTAATAGTAAATAAATAGATAGTAAATGGAAGAACTGAGTTTTGAACAGAAGCTCTACAGGACTCTAGATCCAGAAGCCTGCTAAGAACCTCTATGATATAATGCCTCACAGGGTAGACCGTTAATGAACATAGGTTGCATGAATAACTGCCTTGTTTTTTCAGGATAGTCATAAACCATGATGAAACAAATGTCTGTTTCTACCCATACATTTAAAAATGGATTTTGGAGGAGCCTGGGTGGCTCAATCCTTAAGTGTCTGCCTTCTGCTCAGGTCATGATCCCAGGGTTCTGGGATTGAGCCTTGCATCAGGCTCCCTGCTCAGCCGGAAGACTTCTTCTCCCTCTCCCACTCCCCCGGCAAGTGTTTCCTTTCTGGCTGTCTCTCTCTGTGTCAACTAAATAAATAAATAAAATATTTAAAAAAATAATAAAAAATAGATGAACCATGAGAGACTATGGACTCTGAAAAACAATCTGAGGGTTTTGAAGGGGCGGGGGGGGTGGGAGGTTGGGGGAACCAGGTGGTGAGTATTAGAGAGGGCACAGATTGCATGGAGCACTGGGTGTGGTGCAAAAACAATGAATACTATTACACTGGAAAGAAATTAAAAAATAAATAAATAAAAGAAAAAAATAAAAAAAAATAAAAAATGGATTTTGAATAATTTATTTAATATATACTTTAAGTTGATTAGTATCAGTTTATAGTCTCCAAATTTGGTGAAATTCATTTGGTATTTTTTATGTGGTATAGTGTAAATAGAGAAAATGTAATTATGTTTACATAAGTATGCCAAAAGTTATGCAGCTTTTGTAGGCTAAAAACTGCAAATATTTGAAAGCTTTCCTACATAGTGAATAACATTCAGATGTTCCGTATAGGATTTTAATGGTATTTTTTCAACATCTTATTCAGACAGTAATTTAACTTGATAATTCTCTTGTTGATTAATGAAAGTTCAAGATTTTTTCTTTTTCTGTCTAACCTGTGATTTTAGATAATGAAATCCTTCTTATACAGAGTGTACCTACTTTGAGATAAGCACATAGACTTTATGTATTTAAATATAAATAAATAAAATGTTCTGTTTTCTGTGTACTTGGTCTATTGGGAGAAACAGAAAAGATTAAGTGCAGTTTGGTATGTATATAAAATGGAAAACAATAATTTATTCATGGAAAGTTTTCAGAATCAATAAGTGCCAGCCAGTTGAATATTGGGGCAGGGTGGGGGGGAAGTACTGTTTTTCTTCCTTTGTAAAATCATAGAATTGTAAGAGTTTTCATTTGGAGACCGAGAACAGTTTATTATGCCTCTAGAATAGGATGTGATTGATTAGATATTGCAGAGGTAGACAAGATGGGCATGGAGATAGTAAAAAATCAAAGTAAAAATGTTAAAATTGGCCAGATCAT
>NW_022636640.1:0-1462 GCF_010015895.1 Lontra canadensis | reverse complement strand
AACTGACTCTCTCTGCTTGACTTATTTCACTCAGCATAATCTCTTCCCGTCCCATCCATGTCGCTACAAAAGTTGGGTATTCATTCTCTCTGATAGAGGCATAATACTCCATAGTGTATATGGACCACATCTTCCTTATCCATTCGTCCGTTGAAGGGCATCTTGGTTCTTTCCACAGTTTGGCGACCGTGGCCATTGTTGCTATAAACATTGGGGTACAGATGGCCCTTCTTTTCACTACATCTGTATCTTTGGGGTAAATACCCAGTAGTGCAATGGCAGGGTCATAGGGAAGCTCAAGGATCTATCCACCAAGAAGATCTAACAATTGTAAATATTTATCCCCCCAGTATGGGAGCAGCCAACTACATAAGCCAACTATTAATCAAAATAAAGAATCATACTGATATGAATACATTAATTTTAGGGGATCTTAACATGCCACTGTCAGTAATAAACAGATCATCCAAGCAGAAAATCAGTAAAGAAACAGACCTTTGAATGATACATTGCACCAGATGCACTTCACAGATATATACAGAACATTCCACCCTAAAACAACAGAATACTCTTCTTCTCGAGTGCACATTGAACTTTCTCCAGAATGGACCATATATTGGGTCATAAATCAGGGCTCAACTGATACCAAATT
Source organism: Lontra canadensis (assembly GCF_010015895.1). Lineage (NCBI taxonomy): Eukaryota > Metazoa > Chordata > Mammalia > Carnivora > Mustelidae > Lontra > Lontra canadensis. The sequence goes on along the minus strand of NW_022636640.1, from coordinate 810 downwards.
ATTGATATTATTCCCTGCATATTCTCAGACCACAATGCTTTGAAACTGAAACTCAACCACAAGAAAAAGTTTGGAAGGAATTCAAACACTTGGAAGCTAAAGAACATCCTGCTCAAGAATGTTTGGATCAATCAGGAAATCAAAGAAAAACTTAAACAATTCATGGAAACCAATGAGAATGAAGACACATCATTCCAAAACCTATGGGCTATGGCAAAGACGGCCCTAAGGCGGAAATACATAGCCATCCAAGCCACCCTCAAAAATGTTGAAAAATCCTGAATACACTAAATCTCTTTACACATGAAAGAACTGGAAAATCAACAACAAAGTAAGCCAAACCCATGCACAAGAACGGAAATAATCAAGATTAGAGCATAAGATACTTGGGAATAAACCTAACCAAAGAGATAAAGGATCTGTACTCGAGGAACTACAGAGCACTCATGAAAGAAATTGAAGAAGACACAAAAAGATGGAAGACCATTCCATGCTCTTGGATCGGAAGAATAAACATTGTTCAAATGTCTATACTGCCTAGAGCAATGTATACTTTTAATGCCATTCCAATCAAAATTCCACCGGTATTCTTCAATGAGCTGGAGCAAATAATCCAAAAATTTGTATGGAACCAGAAGAGACCCCGAATCGCTAAGGAAATGTTGAAAAACAAAAATAAAAGTGGGGGCATCACGTTACCTGATTTCAAGATTTACTACAAAGTTGTGATCACCAAGACAGCATGGTACTGGCATAAAAACAAACACATAGACCAGTGGAACAGAGTAGAGAGCCCAGATATGGACCCTC
>NW_022636639.1:0-1462 GCF_010015895.1 Lontra canadensis | reverse complement strand
CTGTGTTGAAAACATGAAGAATCGCTTTCAGGGCCCTAGTCTCGGAATTCCATATCGGTGATCATAGGAAGTTCTGTGTTCAGTGAAACTCCTTCAGGTGGACACCCATTCATGGCCGTGTCTTCCCGGGTAAGGAAAGAAGATAGAACAAGGATGGACTCAGGGCAGGGTGGATACCTATGGATCAGGCTATGGATCTTAGGCTTCCAAAATGTGTACTGGGAGAGTATGACCAGTGTTCATTCCAACTCTCTGCCTCTGTTAAAAAAGCTTATATAGATGTGAGTGACGTGTGCTTCAGGACGGACTCACAACAGTTTTGAGACTGTGAAAACATGGAAGCTGTGGGAAGTGAAAGTGTTGAAAACATGAAGAGTCATGTCCAGAACCCTAGTCTCGGGAGTCCATACCGGTGACCAAAGGTAAGTCTGTGTTCAGTGAAACACCTTCATATGGACATTCTTTTGTGGCAGTGTCTTACCAGGTGAGGAGGGATGATAGAACAAGGACGGAATCAGGGCAAGATGAACACTGTAAGTTAAGTGGAGTCTACGACTCTTAGGCTTCCAAAAAGTATACTGACAGAGCATGACCAGTGGTCATTCCAACCGTCTATCTCTGTCGAAAATGCTTCAAACGTCGTGAGGGCAGTGTGCTTTAGGACAGACTTGTGACAGATTTGAGACTGTCAAAACATGGAAGCTATGGGTACTGGCTGTATTGAATACATGAAGAGTTGGGATCAGGGCCCTAGTCCCGGAAGTCCATTCCGGTTGCCATAAGATGGTCTGTGTTTAGTGAAACTCCTTCACGTGGACTCTTATCCATGGCAGTGTCTTCTCAGGTGAGGAAAGAAGATAGAATAAAGACAGATACAGGGCAGGTTGGATACTGTGAGTTAAGTGGAGGCTACGTCCCTTAGGTTTCCAAAACCTATACTGGGAGAGCATGACCAGTGGTCATCCCAACTCACTACCTCTGTGGAAAACGCTTCAAACGGCCTTAGGATGGCCTCGCAACAGTTTTGAGGCCGTCAAAGCATGGAATTGTGGGAACTGACTGTGTTGAAAACATGAAGAATCATCTACAGGTCCCAAATCTCAGAAGTGTATACCGGTGACCATAGGAAGGTCTGTGTTCAGTGAAACTCCTTCAGACGGACACCCATACATGGCAAGTCTTCCCGAGTGAGTAAAGAAGATAGAACCAGGACAGACTCAGGGCACTTTGGACTGTGAGCTACGTGCAGGCTATGGCTCTTAGGCTTCCAAAACGTATACTGAGAGAACAAGCCCAGTGGTCATCCAACTCTCTACTTCTGTCGAAAACACCTCAAAGGTCGTGAGGGAAGTGTGCTTTAAGACAGATTCGTGACAGTTTTGAGACGCTCAAAACATGGAAGACATGGGAAATGACTGTGTTGAAAACATGAAGAATCGCTTTCAGGGCCCTAGTCTCGGAA
>NW_022636638.1:0-1462 GCF_010015895.1 Lontra canadensis | reverse complement strand
AAAAAACAATAGGAGGCATTTATATACACAGATGTGTAAATTGAAATAGACTTTACAAACAAGCCAGTGAGAAAACTTTCAAAGTAAAACAAAAGTGTAATGAACTTTGCAGACAGTTAACAAGAGGCCATAACTGATTTCCCTAATCCCAAATTTTGGGATAATGTTTGTCAACTGTGTGCAAATGACTACCTTGCTCAGGGATAAGAAGGAAGAGATACTGAACTATTTCTGAAAACTGAAGTGACAGAATTTGAAGATTTTGAATCATAAATTTTTTTTTTAAATTTTGCTGAAAATCTTTACTTTAAAATACATTCATCTCAGTAAGAGTGGGGACCCATTTTCAGTGTTGACTGAGATCAAATGGGAATCTAGGAAGTACTTGATGAAATATTCATGTCAGATACAAAATAAAGTTTTTTTGAAGAAGTACCATGAAAAGTCTCCAACTTTCTTCACCTTGTTCACCAGTGATTTGGATTCAGGAGCAGGTGAATTAGGAGACTTCATAAAAAGTGCTATTTGGTCAGATCTATTAAAGGACAGTTTAGCTTCTTATATGGATGATAGAGAAAGGGAAGGAGAAGAAGCTGATTTTCATAATAATAAATAAAACTTGTAACATATTGATGATGAAGGGGATGAGGATAAAGGGAGAAGGAGGTGAAAATGGTATGATGTGGAAGAACGAGAAAGACTAAATAGGAAGACTGGAAGTGGGTTAACAGAATACTAATAGATTCCAGCCTTCCTATTTAGTCTTTCTCGTTCTTCCACATCATACCATTTTCACCTCCTTCTCCCTTTATCCTCATCCCCTTCATCATCAATATGTTACAAGTTTTATTTATTATTATGAAAATCAGCTTCTTCTCCTTCCCTTTCTCTATCATCCATATAAGAAGCTAAACTGTCCTTTAATAGATCTGACCAAATAGCACTTTTTATGAAGTCTCCTAATTCACCTGCTCCTGAATCCAAATCACTGGTGAACAAGGTGAAGAAAGTTGGAGACTTTTCATGGTACTTCTTCAAAAAAACTTTATTTTGTATCTGACATGAATATTTCATCAAGTACTTCCTAGATTCCCATTTGATCTCAGTCAACACTGAAAATGGGTCCCCACTCTTACTGAGATGAATGTATTTTAAAGTAAAGATTTTCAGCAAAATTTAAAAAAAAAATTTATGATTCAAAATCTTCAAATTCTGTCACTTCAGTTTTCAGAAATAGTTCAGTATCTCTTCCTTCTTATCCCTGAGCAAGGTAGTCATTTGCACACAGTTGACAAACATTATCCCAAAATTTGGGATTAGGGAAATCAGTTATGGCCTCTTGTTAACTGTCTGCAAAGTTCATTACACTTTTGTTTTACTTTGAAAGTTTTCTCACTGGCTTGTTTGTAAAGTCTATTTCAATTTACACATCTGTGTATATAAATGCCTCCTATTGTTTTTT
>NW_022636637.1:0-1462 GCF_010015895.1 Lontra canadensis | reverse complement strand
AAAAAACAATAGGAGGCATTTATATACACAGATGTGTAAATTGAAATAGACTTTACAAACAAGCCAGTGAGAAAACTTTCAAAGTAAAACAAAAGTGTAATGAACTTTGCAGACAGTTAACAAGAGGCCATAACTGATTTCCCTAATCCCAAATTTTGGGATAATGTTTGTCAACTGTGTGCAAATGACTACCTTGCTCAGGGATAAGAAGGAAGAGATACTGAACTATTTCTGAAAACTGAAGTGACAGAATTTGAAGATTTTGAATCATAAATTTTTTTTTTAAATTTTGCTGAAAATCTTTACTTTAAAATACATTCATCTCAGTAAGAGTGGGGACCCATTTTCAGTGTTGACTGAGATCAAATGGGAATCTAGGAAGTACTTGATGAAATATTCATGTCAGATACAAAATAAAGTTTTTTTGAAGAAGTACCATGAAAAGTCTCCAACTTTCTTCACCTTGTTCACCAGTGATTTGGATTCAGGAGCAGGTGAATTAGGAGACTTCATAAAAAGTGCTATTTGGTCAGATCTATTAAAGGACAGTTTAGCTTCTTATATGGATGATAGAGAAAGGGAAGGAGAAGAAGCTGATTTTCATAATAATAAATAAAACTTGTAACATATTGATGATGAAGGGGATGAGGATAAAGGGAGAAGGAGGTGAAAATGGTATGATGTGGAAGAACGAGAAAGACTAAATAGGAAGACTGGAAGTGGGTTAACAGAATACTAATAGATTCCAGCCTTCCTATTTAGTCTTTCTCGTTCTTCCACATCATACCATTTTCACCTCCTTCTCCCTTTATCCTCATCCCCTTCATCATCAATATGTTACAAGTTTTATTTATTATTATGAAAATCAGCTTCTTCTCCTTCCCTTTCTCTATCATCCATATAAGAAGCTAAACTGTCCTTTAATAGATCTGACCAAATAGCACTTTTTATGAAGTCTCCTAATTCACCTGCTCCTGAATCCAAATCACTGGTGAACAAGGTGAAGAAAGTTGGAGACTTTTCATGGTACTTCTTCAAAAAAACTTTATTTTGTATCTGACATGAATATTTCATCAAGTACTTCCTAGATTCCCATTTGATCTCAGTCAACACTGAAAATGGGTCCCCACTCTTACTGAGATGAATGTATTTTAAAGTAAAGATTTTCAGCAAAATTTAAAAAAAAAATTTATGATTCAAAATCTTCAAATTCTGTCACTTCAGTTTTCAGAAATAGTTCAGTATCTCTTCCTTCTTATCCCTGAGCAAGGTAGTCATTTGCACACAGTTGACAAACATTATCCCAAAATTTGGGATTAGGGAAATCAGTTATGGCCTCTTGTTAACTGTCTGCAAAGTTCATTACACTTTTGTTTTACTTTGAAAGTTTTCTCACTGGCTTGTTTGTAAAGTCTATTTCAATTTACACATCTGTGTATATAAATGCCTCCTATTGTTTTTT
>NW_022636636.1:0-1463 GCF_010015895.1 Lontra canadensis | reverse complement strand
TCAGCCTTTCTGGCTCCTTCTACTGATCTGTAAAGTGGGCACAAGGATCCCACCGCACAGAGAGTCCACCAGGACCCAGTGAGTTAGCAGCGAGCAGAATGCCTGAACAGTGCGGGTCGCAGAGCCCGCCCTCAGCAAGCAGGGACGATGACGAATTCACGTTGTCTGTAAAGAGCTCTCAGCGCAGGACTGACGGCTGGGGGTGCTCAAGACGGGCCCGGGGGGATGTTGTGATTCTCCACGGTTTGTCCCAGAGGCTGAGGGTCTGAAAAGCAGTTTGATGTCGTACAGATGAGGGGACAGTGGGGGCCGTAAAGTGTTGTCACGTAACAGAGGCTGAGTGTTCCTGTAACAGGTTGGGACCAATTTATTTACTCAGTTTCCCTGATCTACCACTGTGTGTGTCTCACAGGGAGCTTGTGCACAAGGATTTAGCACAGAAAGAACTGCTGGACCCATCGAGTCCAGCTCAGAGCCGTCCGAGGGGGAAGAGGCAGGACCAGAGCTGTGGGCGTCATGCTCAGGAGACAGGGGTCCCTGGGGCCGGAGTCTCCTGCTTCTTATAATTACATCTTCCTCGTGGCCTGGCCTGGCCTGCGGACCTCACTGTAGACAGCAGAGAGAGAGTTCTCCTCTTCTAGATGTGGTTCTCCCCTACCCTGCAGTGCAGACGGAGGGTAGCATAAGGGGCACAGACAACCAAAGAGACTCACACAGACCCAGAGCTGCTGACATGACCTCCCACAGCGCCCAGCACTTCACGGGATCCCAGAAGAATTTTCTTCGTTGATACTGCATTATGGGAAAGGGTACAGAGCAATCAAGGACAGAACTTGCAGGTGACTGGGATCAACAGGCACACACCCAGGCACAGAGGGACTTGGGAGAACTGCCTCCCCCTCCCGCCTCACCTTGTCCCTGCGGTCTCCAGACCCCTGCTGGGTCTGATCTGCATAGTGGATGCCACCATCCGGGTCCCTGGGCTCCTCCTGTGATCCTGCCCCTGAGTCACACACAGATGGAGGTTGAGTCTCAGCCTGGAAGCCTGTCCCCTCCCCCCTCCATGACCCCCATGGCCATGACCACACCTGCCAGCCTCCTGCAGGGACATTCCCTGAGCAGCAAAATGCAGGAGAAAAGAAGCCCAGAGTCCAATAGGGGAAGGTGGTGTCTGGGTACAGGGAGGAAAGTGCAACCTGCCTTTCCCAGACTCCAACTTCTTCTTCCCACGTCTCATCCAAAGGTACAGTCCAGCTTCAAGGATCATCAGTGTGACCACAATAGTCCCCAGGATGTCACGCAGGAGAGCAACAAGAGATGGTCCATGTAGATCTGTTTCCATCACACAGAGAGTGAAGAAGGTTAAGGCAACAGGGAACTGAGGACGCCCATTGCCAGGCACGTGGAGACTCTCAAGGGACCTGCTCAGAAGCTCGAGAGGGAGCAGCACGGCAGCGGCTCTC
>NW_022636635.1:0-1464 GCF_010015895.1 Lontra canadensis | reverse complement strand
AAAAAAATGCAGAGCATTTTAATCACCTGACATCTATTAAAGTGTCTACATCAGGATGTATAAGGTATTTTGTCAGATTTATAGACTCAGTCAATCAATTTAACATGACACAAAATGATGGCAATCATTCCACTACTGTCTGGGGTCACACTTTGAAAGTTCTATGGTTATCCAAAGTTATCCAAAGGTGTCAGCCAGTTTGGTTAGTTATGACTAAGACAGGTATGGAAGATAATTAATGCATGTCTCTGTGTTGCTAAGAAAAGAATGTAACATAGTGTCCAGATGTTATTCCTGACTAAGCGCCCCATAACTTGTCCAGGACTAGCCTTCTCATAGTGTGGTCCATTTCACCAACATCAGAATAATTTGTGCTCTTGGAAATGCAGATTTCAGTAACTCATCCTAAGCCTAAGCATTGAATTTTCTGGGAATAGCGTCTGGAATCTGTATTTTAACAAGCAATGCAAGTGGTTCTACTGAACAGTAATAACTGAAAGTCATGAATTAAAGCTTAAGGTGGTTCAAAGATCCAAGTACAAAGAGTAGAGAAAGGAAGTAGAAAGAACCCTGCTGGCTGAGGGACTCTTCCAACTACAGGACAGAAGTTACTGATTTTCACCAAAGCTTGTTAAAAATTTTGTCTGCATAAAATACTCCAAAAACTGATGGAAGATACTTCTTTCAGATGCCCATATCCCTTTTTCTGGAGGATCAAGCTGGCATAGATACAAAGGTTAATTGGGTAGAAGCCATAAAATCCTTGAGGCAATTTCTTTATATTTCTCTCTATGTAAGTGAAATAAAATTAAATGTAAGCTGACTTTAAAATACAGTAAGGATGTAAATCACATTTTCTTTTGATGGCCGAGTAACCAAATCTTAGATTGTTTCCATATCCTGGTTATTTTAAGTAAATACACTGCAATAAAAATAAGGTTGCACATATATTTTCAATTTAGTGTTTTCATTTTCTGGTAATGTTCCATAGTGAGACTAGTGGGTTTTATGGTATTTCTAATTTCACTTTTTGAGGTACCTTTATATTGTCTTCCATGGTGGCTATACCAACATGTTACATGCTTGTCAATACTGTATGAGGATTCCTTTTCCTTCACAACCTTGCCCACACTTGTTATTGCTTGACTTTTTTATGCTAGACATTCTGAAGTTGTAAGGTGATGTCACTTTGGTTTTGATTTACCTTTCCCTGATGATAAGGGATGACAAGCATTTTTTCATATATCTGTTGGCCATATGTACATTTTCTTTGGAAAATATCTATTCAAGTTTTCTACACAGGCAAATTCTACCAAACTTTTTTTTTGTTTTTATTTAAATTCAATTAATTAACATAAAACGTGTTATTGGTTTCTGAGGTAGATTCAGTGATTCATTAGTCTTATATAATGCCCAGTGCTCACTACATCTCATGCCCTCCTTAATGTCCATCATCCAGTTACC
>NW_022636634.1:0-1465 GCF_010015895.1 Lontra canadensis | reverse complement strand
GAGAGAGAGAGAAGCAGGCTCCCTGCTGAGCAGACAGCCAGATGCAGTGTTTGATCCCAGGACCCTGAGATCATGACCTGAGCTGAAGGCAGAGGCTTAAGAGCTACTCAGGCGCCCCTGGCCCCGAGATTTTTAATGGAAGTTTAGGGAAGTTAATCAGTGAAAGAGGAACTCTATGTAACACTTCTTGATCGCATGCAGACTCCATGGGGCCAGCTGCAGACTCTCTTACATCATGGTGCTCACAGGTTGTGGATTGGTTCTCCAGTGCTAGGTTGTACAAGAGGGTCATCGAGGAAACAATGCATGATCTATAGATATACAAAGAAAGGCTTAGTTCATCCATCCCACAGGTTAAAGGTGCTTGCTAAAACTTAGAGGACTATTAAGCTGGCCAGAGGAGGGTAGAGACAGCAGCTTCATCAACTCAAAATGTCTGTATAGCATCAAGGAAAAACGTCCTCACTATTACCTTTTTCACACATGCTTTTGAAGAAATGGTCTTAAAAGGAAATTCAGAAGCATATGTATGGAGGATAAGCCAACTGCAAGGATTCAAAGGGAAAGAGAGGAAAATGTTCTTCAAAAATATTTTTGTGTAGATGTCACTGACAGGTTTTTCCACTTCCAAGAAACTTGTTTTTCTTTGTGTTGCCTTTACTTAATAATTTTGCTATCTTTACATTATTAAGTAATTGACTTTAGAAAATAATTGCGCCCTTGAAGATAGATTCAAATGTGAGATTACTCCTCAGGTTTTAGCTGCACCTGCTGACTTGGTAGATAGGACATAACGGGACCTCTACATTTGAAACAATCAGAAAAGCTTTATAGCCTTGATTGGCATTATCCTGTTATACCAGGAGAGGGAGCCCTAAGTCCACTGCAGTAAATTAACACTTGCCCTTTATGCAACAATGAGTTGGGTAGGGAAGGTTGCTCTCAAACATTGTTATTACCATATCCAGAAAATAGGTAGATGGAGAGGTAGGTAGGTGGAGAAATAGATTGATGAGTGAATAAAGGTCTTGATCAAATATTTTGAGAAACATTTAAACCTTCATCAAAGATTACTGGCAGGATTTGCTAGTTTTACTCATTTTTAAAATACCAGTATGTCAAAATGAACATAACATAAAGTCTTGATTTGCATTTTCCTGATTATTAATGATTTTTAAAATTTTGTTTATTGGATATAAGTATAGATAAGAGATATTTAACATATTTAATGTTTAACTTTAAATCCTAAAATTAATTTTATATGCTTTAAGTTATCTTTCAGAACTAGATATTAAATTTAAAATATCTAATATCTCAATAAAAAATCTTTCCCTTCCCTGTACTCAGAAAGTTGATTGCTTATACTTGCTGCTATTATGTTTTGTTCTTGAATTTAAGTCTACTCCAGTGGAATAGACTTTGTATACAGTGTGTGTTATGGGCTGAGCTATGTCCACCCAAAATT
>NW_022636633.1:0-1465 GCF_010015895.1 Lontra canadensis | reverse complement strand
GAGAGAGAGAGAAGCAGGCTCCCTGCTGAGCAGACAGCCAGATGCAGTGTTTGATCCCAGGACCCTGAGATCATGACCTGAGCTGAAGGCAGAGGCTTAAGAGCTACTCAGGCGCCCCTGGCCCCGAGATTTTTAATGGAAGTTTAGGGAAGTTAATCAGTGAAAGAGGAACTCTATGTAACACTTCTTGATCGCATGCAGACTCCATGGGGCCAGCTGCAGACTCTCTTACATCATGGTGCTCACAGGTTGTGGATTGGTTCTCCAGTGCTAGGTTGTACAAGAGGGTCATCGAGGAAACAATGCATGATCTATAGATATACAAAGAAAGGCTTAGTTCATCCATCCCACAGGTTAAAGGTGCTTGCTAAAACTTAGAGGACTATTAAGCTGGCCAGAGGAGGGTAGAGACAGCAGCTTCATCAACTCAAAATGTCTGTATAGCATCAAGGAAAAACGTCCTCACTATTACCTTTTTCACACATGCTTTTGAAGAAATGGTCTTAAAAGGAAATTCAGAAGCATATGTATGGAGGATAAGCCAACTGCAAGGATTCAAAGGGAAAGAGAGGAAAATGTTCTTCAAAAATATTTTTGTGTAGATGTCACTGACAGGTTTTTCCACTTCCAAGAAACTTGTTTTTCTTTGTGTTGCCTTTACTTAATAATTTTGCTATCTTTACATTATTAAGTAATTGACTTTAGAAAATAATTGCGCCCTTGAAGATAGATTCAAATGTGAGATTACTCCTCAGGTTTTAGCTGCACCTGCTGACTTGGTAGATAGGACATAACGGGACCTCTACATTTGAAACAATCAGAAAAGCTTTATAGCCTTGATTGGCATTATCCTGTTATACCAGGAGAGGGAGCCCTAAGTCCACTGCAGTAAATTAACACTTGCCCTTTATGCAACAATGAGTTGGGTAGGGAAGGTTGCTCTCAAACATTGTTATTACCATATCCAGAAAATAGGTAGATGGAGAGGTAGGTAGGTGGAGAAATAGATTGATGAGTGAATAAAGGTCTTGATCAAATATTTTGAGAAACATTTAAACCTTCATCAAAGATTACTGGCAGGATTTGCTAGTTTTACTCATTTTTAAAATACCAGTATGTCAAAATGAACATAACATAAAGTCTTGATTTGCATTTTCCTGATTATTAATGATTTTTAAAATTTTGTTTATTGGATATAAGTATAGATAAGAGATATTTAACATATTTAATGTTTAACTTTAAATCCTAAAATTAATTTTATATGCTTTAAGTTATCTTTCAGAACTAGATATTAAATTTAAAATATCTAATATCTCAATAAAAAATCTTTCCCTTCCCTGTACTCAGAAAGTTGATTGCTTATACTTGCTGCTATTATGTTTTGTTCTTGAATTTAAGTCTACTCCAGTGGAATAGACTTTGTATACAGTGTGTGTTATGGGCTGAGCTATGTCCACCCAAAATT
>NW_022636632.1:0-1465 GCF_010015895.1 Lontra canadensis | reverse complement strand
AATTTTGGGTGGACATAGCTCAGCCCATAACACACACTGTATACAAAGTCTATTCCACTGGAGTAGACTTAAATTCAAGAACAAAACATAATAGCAGCAAGTATAAGCAATCAACTTTCTGAGTACAGGGAAGGGAAAGATTTTTTATTGAGATATTAGATATTTTAAATTTAATATCTAGTTCTGAAAGATAACTTAAAGCATATAAAATTAATTTTAGGATTTAAAGTTAAACATTAAATATGTTAAATATCTCTTATCTATACTTATATCCAATAAACAAAATTTTAAAAATCATTAATAATCAGGAAAATGCAAATCAAGACTTTATGTTATGTTCATTTTGACATACTGGTATTTTAAAAATGAGTAAAACTAGCAAATCCTGCCAGTAATCTTTGATGAAGGTTTAAATGTTTCTCAAAATATTTGATCAAGACCTTTATTCACTCATCAATCTATTTCTCCACCTACCTACCTCTCCATCTACCTATTTTCTGGATATGGTAATAACAATGTTTGAGAGCAACCTTCCCTACCCAACTCATTGTTGCATAAAGGGCAAGTGTTAATTTACTGCAGTGGACTTAGGGCTCCCTCTCCTGGTATAACAGGATAATGCCAATCAAGGCTATAAAGCTTTTCTGATTGTTTCAAATGTAGAGGTCCCGTTATGTCCTATCTACCAAGTCAGCAGGTGCAGCTAAAACCTGAGGAGTAATCTCACATTTGAATCTATCTTCAAGGGCGCAATTATTTTCTAAAGTCAATTACTTAATAATGTAAAGATAGCAAAATTATTAAGTAAAGGCAACACAAAGAAAAACAAGTTTCTTGGAAGTGGAAAAACCTGTCAGTGACATCTACACAAAAATATTTTTGAAGAACATTTTCCTCTCTTTCCCTTTGAATCCTTGCAGTTGGCTTATCCTCCATACATATGCTTCTGAATTTCCTTTTAAGACCATTTCTTCAAAAGCATGTGTGAAAAAGGTAATAGTGAGGACGTTTTTCCTTGATGCTATACAGACATTTTGAGTTGATGAAGCTGCTGTCTCTACCCTCCTCTGGCCAGCTTAATAGTCCTCTAAGTTTTAGCAAGCACCTTTAACCTGTGGGATGGATGAACTAAGCCTTTCTTTGTATATCTATAGATCATGCATTGTTTCCTCGATGACCCTCTTGTACAACCTAGCACTGGAGAACCAATCCACAACCTGTGAGCACCATGATGTAAGAGAGTCTGCAGCTGGCCCCATGGAGTCTGCATGCGATCAAGAAGTGTTACATAGAGTTCCTCTTTCACTGATTAACTTCCCTAAACTTCCATTAAAAATCTCGGGGCCAGGGGCGCCTGAGTAGCTCTTAAGCCTCTGCCTTCAGCTCAGGTCATGATCTCAGGGTCCTGGGATCAAACACTGCATCTGGCTGTCTGCTCAGCAGGGAGCCTGCTTCTCTCTCTCTC
>NW_022636631.1:0-1465 GCF_010015895.1 Lontra canadensis | reverse complement strand
AATTTTGGGTGGACATAGCTCAGCCCATAACACACACTGTATACAAAGTCTATTCCACTGGAGTAGACTTAAATTCAAGAACAAAACATAATAGCAGCAAGTATAAGCAATCAACTTTCTGAGTACAGGGAAGGGAAAGATTTTTTATTGAGATATTAGATATTTTAAATTTAATATCTAGTTCTGAAAGATAACTTAAAGCATATAAAATTAATTTTAGGATTTAAAGTTAAACATTAAATATGTTAAATATCTCTTATCTATACTTATATCCAATAAACAAAATTTTAAAAATCATTAATAATCAGGAAAATGCAAATCAAGACTTTATGTTATGTTCATTTTGACATACTGGTATTTTAAAAATGAGTAAAACTAGCAAATCCTGCCAGTAATCTTTGATGAAGGTTTAAATGTTTCTCAAAATATTTGATCAAGACCTTTATTCACTCATCAATCTATTTCTCCACCTACCTACCTCTCCATCTACCTATTTTCTGGATATGGTAATAACAATGTTTGAGAGCAACCTTCCCTACCCAACTCATTGTTGCATAAAGGGCAAGTGTTAATTTACTGCAGTGGACTTAGGGCTCCCTCTCCTGGTATAACAGGATAATGCCAATCAAGGCTATAAAGCTTTTCTGATTGTTTCAAATGTAGAGGTCCCGTTATGTCCTATCTACCAAGTCAGCAGGTGCAGCTAAAACCTGAGGAGTAATCTCACATTTGAATCTATCTTCAAGGGCGCAATTATTTTCTAAAGTCAATTACTTAATAATGTAAAGATAGCAAAATTATTAAGTAAAGGCAACACAAAGAAAAACAAGTTTCTTGGAAGTGGAAAAACCTGTCAGTGACATCTACACAAAAATATTTTTGAAGAACATTTTCCTCTCTTTCCCTTTGAATCCTTGCAGTTGGCTTATCCTCCATACATATGCTTCTGAATTTCCTTTTAAGACCATTTCTTCAAAAGCATGTGTGAAAAAGGTAATAGTGAGGACGTTTTTCCTTGATGCTATACAGACATTTTGAGTTGATGAAGCTGCTGTCTCTACCCTCCTCTGGCCAGCTTAATAGTCCTCTAAGTTTTAGCAAGCACCTTTAACCTGTGGGATGGATGAACTAAGCCTTTCTTTGTATATCTATAGATCATGCATTGTTTCCTCGATGACCCTCTTGTACAACCTAGCACTGGAGAACCAATCCACAACCTGTGAGCACCATGATGTAAGAGAGTCTGCAGCTGGCCCCATGGAGTCTGCATGCGATCAAGAAGTGTTACATAGAGTTCCTCTTTCACTGATTAACTTCCCTAAACTTCCATTAAAAATCTCGGGGCCAGGGGCGCCTGAGTAGCTCTTAAGCCTCTGCCTTCAGCTCAGGTCATGATCTCAGGGTCCTGGGATCAAACACTGCATCTGGCTGTCTGCTCAGCAGGGAGCCTGCTTCTCTCTCTCTC
>NW_022636630.1:0-1466 GCF_010015895.1 Lontra canadensis | reverse complement strand
AAATAAATAAAGTCTTTTCAAAAAAATAGCATCCTTCTTTGTCTCTTATTACATTTTTTTTATCTTAAAGTCTATTCTGTATGATATAAGTATTGTTACCCACCTTTCTTTTCGCATCCATTTCTATGAAAAATGCTTCTCCATCGTTTCACTTTCATCATGCATGTGTCTTTTGGTAGGAAATGAGTTTCCATAGACAGCATACAGATGAGTTTTGTTTCTCTATCCATCTGCCCCCCTTTATGTCTACTGATTGGAGCATTTAGTCAATTTATATTCAAACTAGTTAATGAAACCAGAAGCAAGTTCTTTAGGCAAAAAATTCACAATATGTGCAGATTAAACAACATTCTCTTAAAGGACTGAAAGAATTAAGCAACATTCTCCTAATGGGCCAAGAGGAATCAAAAGGTAAATAAAAAAGTATTTTGAACAAAATAGAGCACACAACATACCAAAATGTATAGGTTACAGCAAAAGCAGTTCAGAGAGACAAGTTTAGAGTAATAAATCCCTACACCTAGAAAAAAAAAATTTAATATCTCAAATAAATAACCTAACTTTACACCTCAAGAAATAGAACAAGAGGAGAAAACTAAGCCCAGAGCAAGCAGAAGGGAAAAGATCAATATCAAAACAGAAATAAAGGAATGAAAGACAAAAAGGTAATAGAAAATATTGATGAAACCAAGAGATAGTTTTTTAAAATGATAAACAAAACAGAAAAATCTTTAGCTAGCCAGAAGAAAAAAGAGAAGACACACAAAAATCAAATTGGAAAAAGCTGATAAATGAAAATACAAAGGATCTTATATGTCAACAGATTGGATTACCTAGAAGAAATGCATAAATTCCTAGAAACCTAGAACTACTAAGACTGACTCAGGGACAATTTTTTATTTCCAGAGACAAATTTTTTAAAAGTCTAAATAGATAGATAATGATGGACATTGAGTCAGTAATCAAGTATCTCAATAAAAAATAACCCAGGAATAGATTGCTTCACTGGTAATTCTACCAAACTTTGAAAGAAGAATTAATACCATTTCTTCTTTTTTTTTCCTTTTGTAAGATTTTATTTATTTATTCAACAGAGAAAGAGAGAGATCACAAGTAAGATGAGAAGCAGGCAGAGAGAGAGGGGGAGGCAGGCTCCCTGCTGTGCAGAGAGTCCAATGTGGGGCTCAATCCCAGGACCCTGAGATTATGACCTGAGCCAAAGGCAGAGGCTTGACCCACTGAGCCACCCAGGTGCCCCAGAATTAATACCATTTCTTTTCAATCTCTTCCAAAGAATTGAATACCAGGAAACATACACAAACTTATTTTAAAAGACCAGCATTATTACCCTGGGACTAAAGCCAGACAAAGACAGTAGAAGAAAGAAAAAGTACAAGCCAAAATCCTTAACGAGCATAGATAATCAATTTTTTAAACAAAATGCTAACAAATCTAATTCAACAGCA
>NW_022636629.1:0-1466 GCF_010015895.1 Lontra canadensis | reverse complement strand
AAATCAGAAGACGCATTTCAAGGACATTACCGGCATTAGGATTCCAAATACCAAAAGAAAGGTAGCTTGGATCAGCAAAGCCAACCAGCACAGACACAGGAGCTCTTCCTGAATTCTTAGGAGTCAGCAGCCACAACGAAGCTGGGGATGCGGCTACATACAGTGAAAGTACATAAGCTTCCACATGTCCCTGGTGGGGAAACTACTACGTACGACCTATAGGACTCCCCCTGGAACCTCTGGAAAGTCACAAATCCTGGATCATGAAAGCCAAGGTGAGCCGGCGCTCTCTCTGAACTCTCTGGTTCAAGTGGCTACAGTGGAGCTGGGCACAAGACATGCCGCACAGGACCATGAACACACTGTCCACATTTCACTATTGGAAGAACGAGGTGCCCAGTGACCACAGGGACTTCACAGGAAGTAGAGGAGCATCCACAGATCAAGCCAGGAGCAGGGAATCACCTTCTGGAAGAAAGGAAAGCAACAGAGTAAGTAGTAGTTTTGCAAATTTGCATATACGTCCTTAGTATATACTGCCATTGAGTAACTAATTCCGTGATTGGATGGGAAAGATTGCGGATAGGATGCATCACTTCTCTTCTCCAAACCTCTGAAACCCACAGCACACTTGCTGCAAATTTGATGCACTGTCAACACGCTCTTCAAAAAGCCCAACGGCGACACGCCCAAGGGCATGGGGAAGTTGCCACAGAATACTTAGGGTGGGGCTGGTCTGTGGGCTATATGACAAATTTATGAACTACACGACACATTAGGCTGAGCTTAGAGAGGATCAACACGTCCCCCAGTTGGTACTTAAAATGCCATTTCCTTCTGCACGTTTTCTCTTGAAATACCAATGGCCACATGGCTGCTGCCAGAATATTCCTGCAACTAGGCACAGTCAGAGCGAGTGTGCTCAGGAATCTCCAACATCCTGATTCACCCGCATTGATGAAATTCTCAGATAACCTCCTTCCAACACAGGCCCTAGAAGCAAAGCAGTGGAGGCCCACAGGAGAGCATCCATGTCACGTAAGAACTTGTTACAAGCGCAGAAGGCCCACATCGCACCTGGTAAGTAAGTGCTGGGACATAAAATCTGGGGCTGGAGCAGGGAACCAGCAATGTGAGTTTTAACAAGCCTCCCTGGTGACCATAGCGCCTGCTGCCATGAGCTAGACACCTAATGGCACGGGAGGAACCACTTACTAGGATGCGGTGACCCCGAAGGGGTTCCTCTTTGGCTAGGACATCTTCTGCACCTCTGGAGCAGCTAATCCTGGGAGCATAAAGGGTGAGGGGGTGGGGGAGGGGGTGGGGGAGGTGGTGGGGAAAGTGGTAGAAACTGCCACACGGGTGAGTTCCTACAGCTTCCTCAGGGGGGGCGAGAGTGAGCACCTCCACATCCTCAGAGAAGCTGTCAATCAGGGATCATCTCCAGTGTGTCCTTGGAGCAGGCA
>NW_022636628.1:0-1466 GCF_010015895.1 Lontra canadensis | reverse complement strand
TGAGGTCGAAGAGGTTGCTGCCTGTGTTCTCCTCAAGGATTTTGATGGATTCCTTTCTCACATTGAGGTCCTTCATCCATTTTGAGTCTATTTTCGTGTGTGGTGTAAGGAAATGATCCAATTTCATTTTTCTGCATGTGGCTGTCCAATTTTCCCAACACCATTTATTGAAGAGGCTGTCTTTTTTCCATTGGACATTCTTTCCTGCTTTGTCGAAGATTAGTTGACCATAGAGTTGAGGGTCTATTTCTGGGCTCTCTATTCTGTTCCATTGATCTATGTGTCTGTTTTTGTGCCAGTACCATGCTGTCTTGATGATGACAGCTTTGTAATAGAGCTTGAAGTCTGGAATTGAGATGCCACCAACTTTGGCTTTCTTTTTCAATATTCCTTTGGCTATTCGAGGTCTTTTCTGTCTCCATATAAATTTTAGGATTATTTGTTCCATTTCTTTGAAAAAAATGGATGGTACATTGATAGGAATTGCATTAAATGTGTAGATTGCTTTAGGTAGCATAGACATTTTCACAATATTTATTCTTCCAATCCAGGAGCATGGAACATTTTTCCATTTCTTTGTGTCTTCCTCAATTTCTTTCATGAGTACTTTATAGTTTTCTGAGTATAGATTCTTAGGCTCTTTGGTTAGGTTTATTCCTAGGTATCTTATAGTTTTGGGTGCCATTGTAAATGGGACGGACTCCTTAATTTCTCTTTCTTCTTTCTTGTTGTTGGTGTAGAGAAATGCAACTGATTTCTGTGCATTGATTTTATATCCTGACACTTTACTGAATTCCTGTACAAGTTCTAGCAGTTTTGGAGTGGAGTCTTTTGGGTTTTCCACATATAGTATCATATCATCTGCAAAGAGTGATAGTTTGACTTCTTCTTTACCAATTTGGATGCCTTTAATTTCCTTTTGTATGATTGCTGAGGCTAGGACTTCTAGTACTATGTTGAATAGCAGTGGTGATAACGGACATCCCTGCTGTGTTCCTGACCTTAGTGGAAAAGCTTTCAATTTTTCTCCATTGAGAATGATATTTGCGGTGGGTTTTTCATAGATGGCTTTGATGATTTTGAGGTATGTGCCCTCTATCCCTACGCTTTGAAGAGTTTTGATCAGGAAGGGATGCTGTGCTTTGTCAAATGCTTTTACAGCATCTATGGAGAGTATCATATGGTTCCTGTTCTTTCTTTTATTAATGTGTTGTATCACATGGATTGATTTGCGGATGTTGAACCAACCTTGCAGCCCTGGAATAAATCCCACTTGGTCGTGGTGAATAATCCTTTTAATGTACTGTTGAATCCTATTGGCTAGTATTTTGGTGAGAATTTTTGCATCTGTGTTCATCAAGGATATTGGTCTGTAGTTCTCTTTTTTGATGGGATCCTTGTCTGGTTTGGGGATCAAGGTGATGCTGGCCTCATAAAATGAGTTTGGAAGTTTTCCTTCCATTTCT
>NW_022636627.1:0-1466 GCF_010015895.1 Lontra canadensis | reverse complement strand
TGAGGTCGAAGAGGTTGCTGCCTGTGTTCTCCTCAAGGATTTTGATGGATTCCTTTCTCACATTGAGGTCCTTCATCCATTTTGAGTCTATTTTCGTGTGTGGTGTAAGGAAATGATCCAATTTCATTTTTCTGCATGTGGCTGTCCAATTTTCCCAACACCATTTATTGAAGAGGCTGTCTTTTTTCCATTGGACATTCTTTCCTGCTTTGTCGAAGATTAGTTGACCATAGAGTTGAGGGTCTATTTCTGGGCTCTCTATTCTGTTCCATTGATCTATGTGTCTGTTTTTGTGCCAGTACCATGCTGTCTTGATGATGACAGCTTTGTAATAGAGCTTGAAGTCTGGAATTGAGATGCCACCAACTTTGGCTTTCTTTTTCAATATTCCTTTGGCTATTCGAGGTCTTTTCTGTCTCCATATAAATTTTAGGATTATTTGTTCCATTTCTTTGAAAAAAATGGATGGTACATTGATAGGAATTGCATTAAATGTGTAGATTGCTTTAGGTAGCATAGACATTTTCACAATATTTATTCTTCCAATCCAGGAGCATGGAACATTTTTCCATTTCTTTGTGTCTTCCTCAATTTCTTTCATGAGTACTTTATAGTTTTCTGAGTATAGATTCTTAGGCTCTTTGGTTAGGTTTATTCCTAGGTATCTTATAGTTTTGGGTGCCATTGTAAATGGGACGGACTCCTTAATTTCTCTTTCTTCTTTCTTGTTGTTGGTGTAGAGAAATGCAACTGATTTCTGTGCATTGATTTTATATCCTGACACTTTACTGAATTCCTGTACAAGTTCTAGCAGTTTTGGAGTGGAGTCTTTTGGGTTTTCCACATATAGTATCATATCATCTGCAAAGAGTGATAGTTTGACTTCTTCTTTACCAATTTGGATGCCTTTAATTTCCTTTTGTATGATTGCTGAGGCTAGGACTTCTAGTACTATGTTGAATAGCAGTGGTGATAACGGACATCCCTGCTGTGTTCCTGACCTTAGTGGAAAAGCTTTCAATTTTTCTCCATTGAGAATGATATTTGCGGTGGGTTTTTCATAGATGGCTTTGATGATTTTGAGGTATGTGCCCTCTATCCCTACGCTTTGAAGAGTTTTGATCAGGAAGGGATGCTGTGCTTTGTCAAATGCTTTTACAGCATCTATGGAGAGTATCATATGGTTCCTGTTCTTTCTTTTATTAATGTGTTGTATCACATGGATTGATTTGCGGATGTTGAACCAACCTTGCAGCCCTGGAATAAATCCCACTTGGTCGTGGTGAATAATCCTTTTAATGTACTGTTGAATCCTATTGGCTAGTATTTTGGTGAGAATTTTTGCATCTGTGTTCATCAAGGATATTGGTCTGTAGTTCTCTTTTTTGATGGGATCCTTGTCTGGTTTGGGGATCAAGGTGATGCTGGCCTCATAAAATGAGTTTGGAAGTTTTCCTTCCATTTCT
>NW_022636626.1:0-1467 GCF_010015895.1 Lontra canadensis | reverse complement strand
TGAGGAAATTGGAACCAGCTACTGTGGCAGCGTTGCTAAGAGAAACAGGAAGTCCTCATGATGGAACATGTCTCCGCTCCTTCCCCAGGTTGCAAACCCTCCTAGCGCCTCCTGTCAGCAGAGCTTAATGTGGAGCAAACTGGCAAAGCGGAAGGCTAGTCTGCAGAGAGACATGAGCCTAGAAACCTGAACTTAAGAACGAGCACAGTCTGCCCCTTTAGCTGCTTAGCCTCCACACACCTTTCTACCAAACTGCTTTCTCTCAACTTGCCACTCGGCTCTACCTTTAAAATACTTCCAAGACTCAGCTGTGTCTCACCACTGCTCTGTCACCACTGTGTTCTGAGAACCTGGACTGGTGCAGTAACCTCTCGAGGGGCTTCCTTTACTTGCCCTCCAGTCAGTTCTCCACACCGAAGCCAACGTTACTGTACTTATAGCTAGGGCTGCCGTGACACAATACCACACACTAAGTGGATTAAAACGGAAATTTACTCTCTCACCATTCTGGAGGCCAGAGGTCTAAAATCCAGCTGTCAGCAGAGGCGCTGACTTCTGCAGCCTCCTGAGGGAGAATCTCTATGTTCCCACCTCTCTCCCAGCTTCTGCTCGTTGCAGACAATCTTTGGCCTCCCTTAGTCTTGTAGAATTCCTCCAACCTTGGCTTCTGTCTTCACATTATCTTCTTCTCCATGTCTCTGGGTGTTTCCGTGTCCATTCCCCTTACTTATTAAGGACAACAGCCATTGGGTTTAGGGCCCATCCTAAATCCAATAGGATATGATCTTGAGATCCTTAACTTTATTATATCTGCAAATAAATATCTATTTTCAAATAAATTCTCATTCACGAGTACTGGGGATTAAGACTTGAAAATCATTTAGTGTCCACTGTTCAACCCACTACAGTGATAGTGTTAAAACACAAATCAGATCATGTCACTCTTCTGCTCAAAATCCTGCAATGGCTCCCAGCATGCCCTGAGTAAAAACTGCACTTGTCCACAGCTCTGAATGCTACACCTCTGATTTCCTCTCCTCCTTCTCTCATCTTCTTCACGCTGCAGGAGCTCCTTTACTCCCCACACTCCCGACACATGCCAGCTTCAAGTTTCTACATGTGCTGTCCCTCTTCAGAGAACATTCTCCCTCCAGATAACCCTGAGCTTCTTCACATCTTTTCTTAAAAGTCACATTCTCAGCAACCCTGAGCTTCTTCAGAACTTTTCTTAAAAGTCACATTTTCAGCAAGGCTTCCTCTAACCTTGCTGTATAAAATTCTACTTTTGTCCTCGTTTCCTGCTTCATTTTTTGCCAGAGCACTTAATGATATATCTATACTATAAATTTTGAGTTCTATCACTTTCTTTTATGTCTCCTGCCACTAAAATGTAAGCTCCATGGAGACAAGGAAAAATAAGACCAAAGTGTCTCCAGACAGGCTTGACGTCTTTTTTTTTTTTTTTTT
>NW_022636625.1:0-1467 GCF_010015895.1 Lontra canadensis | reverse complement strand
AAAAAAAAAAAAAAAAAGACGTCAAGCCTGTCTGGAGACACTTTGGTCTTATTTTTCCTTGTCTCCATGGAGCTTACATTTTAGTGGCAGGAGACATAAAAGAAAGTGATAGAACTCAAAATTTATAGTATAGATATATCATTAAGTGCTCTGGCAAAAAATGAAGCAGGAAACGAGGACAAAAGTAGAATTTTATACAGCAAGGTTAGAGGAAGCCTTGCTGAAAATGTGACTTTTAAGAAAAGTTCTGAAGAAGCTCAGGGTTGCTGAGAATGTGACTTTTAAGAAAAGATGTGAAGAAGCTCAGGGTTATCTGGAGGGAGAATGTTCTCTGAAGAGGGACAGCACATGTAGAAACTTGAAGCTGGCATGTGTCGGGAGTGTGGGGAGTAAAGGAGCTCCTGCAGCGTGAAGAAGATGAGAGAAGGAGGAGAGGAAATCAGAGGTGTAGCATTCAGAGCTGTGGACAAGTGCAGTTTTTACTCAGGGCATGCTGGGAGCCATTGCAGGATTTTGAGCAGAAGAGTGACATGATCTGATTTGTGTTTTAACACTATCACTGTAGTGGGTTGAACAGTGGACACTAAATGATTTTCAAGTCTTAATCCCCAGTACTCGTGAATGAGAATTTATTTGAAAATAGATATTTATTTGCAGATATAATAAAGTTAAGGATCTCAAGATCATATCCTATTGGATTTAGGATGGGCCCTAAACCCAATGGCTGTTGTCCTTAATAAGTAAGGGGAATGGACACGGAAACACCCAGAGACATGGAGAAGAAGATAATGTGAAGACAGAAGCCAAGGTTGGAGGAATTCTACAAGACTAAGGGAGGCCAAAGATTGTCTGCAACGAGCAGAAGCTGGGAGAGAGGTGGGAACATAGAGATTCTCCCTCAGGAGGCTGCAGAAGTCAGCGCCTCTGCTGACAGCTGGATTTTAGACCTCTGGCCTCCAGAATGGTGAGAGAGTAAATTTCCGTTTTAATCCACTTAGTGTGTGGTATTGTGTCACGGCAGCCCTAGCTATAAGTACAGTAACGTTGGCTTCGGTGTGGAGAACTGACTGGAGGGCAAGTAAAGGAAGCCCCTCGAGAGGTTACTGCACCAGTCCAGGTTCTCAGAACACAGTGGTGACAGAGCAGTGGTGAGACACAGCTGAGTCTTGGAAGTATTTTAAAGGTAGAGCCGAGTGGCAAGTTGAGAGAAAGCAGTTTGGTAGAAAGGTGTGTGGAGGCTAAGCAGCTAAAGGGGCAGACTGTGCTCGTTCTTAAGTTCAGGTTTCTAGGCTCATGTCTCTCTGCAGACTAGCCTTCCGCTTTGCCAGTTTGCTCCACATTAAGCTCTGCTGACAGGAGGCGCTAGGAGGGTTTGCAACCTGGGGAAGGAGCGGAGACATGTTCCATCATGAGGACTTCCTGTTTCTCTTAGCAACGCTGCCACAGTAGCTGGTTCCAATTTCCTCA
>NW_022636624.1:0-1468 GCF_010015895.1 Lontra canadensis | reverse complement strand
GCTGGAGGCAGGGATGGTGATAAGTAGGTTACACATTAGAAGCCTGGAGGCACGACATCCTGACTTTGTGGCTTCCAAGTCCCCTGGGCTGACAGACCAAGAGCCACAGGTGCAGAACAAGCCTCTCCTTTTCCACCTCTGCCCCAGGGTAACCCCTAAACTCATTACAATATATTTGTGATGGGGTTTTAGCCCCCCACTCCCCATGGGGGAAACCTGCCCTGATGGTTCAGGGACAAACTTTGTAGGATCAAAAACTAACCTCCCGGGGCGCCTGGGTGGCTCAGTGGGTTAAAGCCTCTGCCTTCAGCTCAGGTCATGATCCCAGGGTCCTGGGATGGAGCCCCACATCTCTCTGCTCAGCAGGGAGCCTGCTTCCCCCTCTCTCTCTGCCTGCCTCTCTGCCTACTTGTGCGCGCTCTCTCTCTCTCTCTGTCAAATAAATAAATAAAAATCTTTAAAAACAAACAAACAAACAAACAAACAAACAAAACCCTAACCTCTCAACCTGTGGGAGGACTCTCTCAAAGGATTGGACGCAGCCTCCATTAGAGGCTGACCAATGTATGACGCAAGACCCCCTCCACCCCCCACCCAACACACACACACACACATACACACACACACACACACACACACACACACACACAGAAAAGACTCCTGTAGCCTCAGGGCAGTTGCCTTCTCTGAGCCTTCCCCCTTCTCCCACCTTGAGAATGTACCGTCCTCAATAAACTGCTTTGTGCTTGCTACTTTCTTCTCTCCTTATTTAAATTCAAGTTAGTTAGCATAATGTATTATTAGTTTCAGGGTAGAGTTTAGTGATTCATCAGTCACATATAACACCCAGTGCTCATTATATCATGCCCATCCCCCCACCCCAACCCCAACGGTCTTTATTAGACTTTATTAGGTAAAGAGAAGCAGAAATCTTTTGCAGGACCCTTTCCTCATTTTACCCATCTTGAGCTATGGAGTTTGGAAGATGCATATGTGGAGGATGAAAACCAAAGGGATGAAACTGAAAAGTCAGGGGAGTGGTGGTTGAAGAAAGTGGCCCTGGTTAAGGATCTCAGGTCCAACGTAAATGCCAATGTATGACAGGGAAAGAGCGCTCCGATAGAGGCTGGAGGCCCCCAGACATTTTAGGGGCGCTTACGGCTGCCTTTACAAGGCTGGTGACTCTATCTTCATAAAACCAAAATCTCTTTGGCTCCTTAGCGGTCACCCTACAGCCTGAAGGTTCCAGGGAGCTCCAGAGCTTTTCCCTGTGTACTTCTCGGGCACAAGGGGGAGCCAGCGCTCTTTTATCAGAGTCCTACGCCCTAGGCACTGAAGGGCTGGAATGGGTCTGCGATGGGCAAGGTTTGCCTTCCCCATGTCCAAACAGCCGAAGCTGAGGTCTAACATGGACGGACCCGGGTTTCTAGTGTTCGTCGCACCGCACCACCAGAGGCTGTTCAACACC
>NW_022636623.1:0-1468 GCF_010015895.1 Lontra canadensis | reverse complement strand
GGTGTAAGGTGGTATCTCATGGTTTTGATTTGTATTTTCCTAATGTCAAAGGAAGTTGAACAGTTTTTATACATCTGCTGGCCATTTGGATGTCTTCTTTGGAGAAATGTCTGTTTATGTATTTAGAATATGTCTCAATTGGATTATTTGTTCAGTGTGTGTTGAGTTTGGTAAGTCCTTCCTAGATTTTGGATACTAGCCCTTTATCTGATATGTAATTTCAAATATCTTCTCTCATTCTGGGCTTTTTGTTGTTGTTGTTGTTGGCTGTTTCCTTTGCTGTGCAAAAGCTTTCTATATTGCACAGCTCCAAATTTCATGGTTTCCATTGGGGGCAGACAGTGTTTTGAGTTGTAGCTCTGGGATTACCAATCTGGTGGGATTCAGGGTCAGTCCTCTGGGGATGAAAGCCTGAAACCCAACATAAAGTTAGGATTAGGGAATATGGGCATGGCAGGCCCAATCTGTCAGTGTTGAGGCGAGCTCCCCAAGGGGCTGAGTAGAGGGTGTGGCCACGCATTCACCTGGCTTTTAGAGCACTTTCTTGCAGGAATCAGACCACAACCATTTGGGACCTCTGGCCAGGCCCAGGTGGTTCTCTGGAAGGCCTGTGCAGCCAGAAGGAAGTTAGCAAAGGGTATCTGGCCAATTCTCACAAGCTTTCTGCCCAAATCAATATTGTTTTGGGCAGAAAGCTCTCGAGAATTGGCCAGCATAGTGCGGCCTTTCGGACAGCACTGCCCCCTGTGGCCAAAAGCGCTTTCTCCCTCTGTGCATGTCACAGACATCTGGAAAAAGTGCCGGCGGCCCACCTGGGGGCCCGCGATGCAGGAGAGATTTCCCAGAGCAGAGTTGGGGGAGGGATTGCAGCAGGGCATCAGCCTCCAACTTTTCTGCCCACTGTGGCGCCGAAGATTGGGGATGGCCTCAGTGGTTGCATGAAGGTTCCTCTCGCTCTGAGGGTTTTCAGTGGCTCTCAAAGGCACCGTCTCTGCCTGGGTGGCAGGTGGAATCTAGGTGTGTGACTCAGAATTCCCAAATTGGAGGGCTTGAGGGACACGACCCTGGGAAAGGAAGACTGGAAAACCAGGTGAGGGTTAAGACCCAGGCCTAGGAGCATGGCAGGCCCCATCTGCCAGCGCCAGGGAGGCTACCCCTGGAGGCTGAGTAGCAGGAGGCATTGGCCTTGCCTGCACCTGACTCAAGCAGAGCTTTATGGCAGGGTTCGAGCCGCGACAACTCAGGATCCCAGGCCAGGCCCAGGGGGCGGCCCTGCAGACATGCGGCTCCTGAGGCGAGTTCGCTGGGTGGTTTCTGGCCAGTTCTCACGAACGTTCTGCCCAAATCAGGATCGATTTGGGCAGAACACTCGTGAGAATTGGCTGGCGTTGGGCGGCCCTTCAGACCACCCTGTCCCCCAAGGCCTAGTGCGCTTTCTCACTCGGGACATGTCCTGGCGAGGGACTCA
>NW_022636622.1:0-1468 GCF_010015895.1 Lontra canadensis | reverse complement strand
GGGGAGGGGCAGGCAGGATGTGCAGGGAGATCCCCAGGGGACTGTCCCAGCTGCTGCCGGGCTTCACGGTGGACGTGGCCAGGCACCAGCCTGCGGACCCAGCCCTGCCTCTGGCTCTTGGCTTAGCAGGGAGCCTGTTTTCCCCTCTCTCTCTGCCTGCCTCTCGCTACTTACTTCTCATCTCCGTCTGTCAAAGGAAGAAATAAAATCTTAAAAAAAAAAAAAAAAAAAAGAGTCAAACAACCCTCAAGAGTCTTGTCGTTCCTTAGGACCCCATGCGTCCACATTTTCTTTTTACTTCTTGCCTTGAAGGAATTGGTTGATGGATTGACGGATTGGACAGAAAGAGAGACACAGTGAGAGAGGGAGCCCAAGTAGAGAGGAGGGAGTCCAAGCAGGGCAAGTGGGAGAGGGAGAAGCAGGCTTCCTGCTGAGCAGACAGCCCCAGGCAGGGCTTGATCCCAAGACCCTGGCATCAGGACCCCAGCAGAAGGCAGATGCTGCACAAGGAAGCCACCCAGCTGCCCCACTCCATGATGCGATCAGCTTTGCACTCTCCAGTCCGTTGGATTCAGCAACAGCAACACTCTTTGGCTCTGCCTTCTCTGTGTTAACACTAACACCTTGTGTTTTCCTCTGCTCTTTTGTGATCCCTGAGCAGGTTAGGAATCTTTTCATGTGTTTCTTGGCTGAAGGTTTTCTCCTTGGGATCTTTCTGTTCCAGGATTTTCATTGTTTTGAAGTGACCTACCTTTCTTTCTGGATTCCTAGTTATCCTATCTAGATTAGGATACAGTTCCTTAGCTGGTATCCCGACAGAGCCTTTCATAGTTTTAGTCTTGTCATGTGGTGGGCAAGATTTTTTGTTTTTCAGCTTGGAATGAGCAGAGTCCAACTTCCCCACCTTTCTGGTGCTTCCCGATTTGGGCGTCCTGTTCCACTCATCTCTGCCACCTCCCCCAGATCCTCAAAATGTTTTCCTATTGTCTCTTCCAGAACACTTCTGAGGTCCTCTTTCGTATTTAGGCTCCATGAGTCTGGAAGAGCGTTTTAGGCTCTTCCGTTCCAGGTGGAAATTCGCGTCGTTTAGCACCGCTTGGTCAAAGTCTGCCCTTTTCTGTTTGTCTGTTTTCTCGGGTCATTTCAAGAGTCCTTTTGGAGTCAATCCTATCCCATCAGATTCTCCTCTCACTCTCTTTCTCCCTCCCTCTTGCTCTCGCTTCTTTCTTCAGATTTGCTGGGGAATGACTAGTCCTTTGCATGTCCATGGAAATAGAAGAATTGGCTTATCCACGTACACAGGCACTTGCTAGCTAGGAAACTGGGATTGCACGGAATCTCTCCATCAAGGTGGGCTCGATTGAAACTTTACAATACCGATCATCCAATCTAGAAACCTGTGCTATTCACCTAGGTAACACAGGAACCTATTGGACATGCCATTGATTTAGATCCTACATTCCCCTGA
>NW_022636621.1:860-1468 GCF_010015895.1 Lontra canadensis | reverse complement strand
TGGCAGAGTGTACTCCGTCAGGACAGGAAGATAGAACGAGGACCGGCAATGGGCCGAGTGCACTCCCGGAGTCAAGCGCAGTCCATGGGAATCAGGCTTCCCGAACGTGGGCTGGCAGAGCACGAACTGCGGTCAACCTCACTACCTCTGTCGAAAGGACATCAAACGCGGTGAGGGAAGCTCCGTTTACGAAGGAGTCGCGTCTGTTTTGACAGGATCGAATAAAGGAAGCTGTTGGAACTGCCGGTTTTAAACACATGGAGGGTCGCTCCCAGGACCCGAGTCTAGGAGGTCCCTAACGTTGACCACAGGCTAGAGTGCGTTCAGTGATACCTCATCAGGCGGACACGCATTCAAGGCGGTGCGTTCCCAGGGGAGGAAAGAACCTAGAACAGGGGCGGACGCAGAGCTCGTTGCGGACTCTAGGGCACATCAGTGCCAGAGCCCTCAGAACTCCCAAAGAAGCAATGGCAGAGCACGACCTGGGGGGGGTTATCCAAACGGCCAACCTCTGCCGCAAACGCTTTCCCCGTCTGAGAAGGAGTCGCGACTGTACTGAGACGCTCGAGTCAAGGAAGCTGTTGCAAGAAGGCGGACACCCACTCGGG
>NW_022636621.1:0-760 GCF_010015895.1 Lontra canadensis | reverse complement strand
TAGAACGAGGACCGGCTCTGGGCCGAGTGCACTCCCGGAGTCAAGCGCAGTCCATGGGAATCAGGCTTCCCGAACTTGGGCTAGCAGAGCACGACCTGCGGTCATCCTCACTACCTCTGTCGAAAGGATATCAAACGCGGTGAGGGAAGCTCCGTTTACGAAGGAGTCGCGTCTGTTTTGACAGGATCGAATAAAGGAAGCTGTTGGAACTGCCTGTTTTAAACACATGGATGGTCGCTCCCAGGGCCTAGGACTAGGACGTCCATACCGTTGACCACAGGCTAGAGTGCGTTCAGTGATACCTCATCAGGCGGACACGCATTCAAGGCGATGCGTTTCCGGGGGAGGAAAGAACTTAGAAGAGGGTCGGACGCAGAGCACGTTGCGGACTCTAGGGCACATCAGTGCTAGAGCCCTCAGACCTCCCAAAGAAGCAATGGCAGAGCACGACCTGGGGAGGGGTTATCCAAACGGCCAACCTCTGCCGCAAACGCTTTCCCCGTCTGAGAAGGAGTCGCGACTGTACTGAGACGCTCGAGTCAAGGAAGCTGTTGCAAGAAGGCGGACACCCACTCGGGACAGTATGTCCTCCGCAGAGGAAAGACGGTGGAACGAGGAAGGACTCGGGGCGCGTTGCCTACTCTGTTCTAAGCACCGGCCTTAGCGCTCAGACCTCCAAAGCGTGGGGCGGCAGAGCTCGACCGGCGGTCCGTCGTGGCAGAGTGTACTCCGTCAGGACAGGAAGATAGAACGAGGACCG
>NW_022636620.1:0-1468 GCF_010015895.1 Lontra canadensis | reverse complement strand
AAGATAGGACAAGGACAGACACTGGGCAGGTTGGGTACTGGGAGTGAAGTGCCGGCTACGGCCTTAGCCGCCTAAATAATATATTGGCAGAGCTCCACCTGTGGTCATCCACAGTGTCTACCTCTGTTAAAACTCTTTAATCATCATGAGGGAAGTGTGCTTTAGGACGGACTTGCAACAGTGTTGAGGCTGTGGAAAGTGGGAGCTGATGGACCTGTCTGTGTTGAAAACATGAAGAGTTGCATACAGGGCACTTTCCGGTGACCATAGGAAGGTCTCTGTTCAGGGAAACTCCTTCAGGCTGACACCCACCCATGGCAGTGTCTTCTCAGTTCAGGAAAGAAGACAGAACAAGGACGTACACTAGGTTATGTTGGATACTGTGAGTGAAGTGCAGGCTATGGCACTTAGGTGTCCAAAACATATATTGGAAGGGCATGAACTGTGGTGATCCATACTGTCTTCCTGTGTCGAAAATGCTTGGAACATCGTGAGGGAAGTGTGCTTTAGGAGGGACTCACGACAGGGTTGAAGTTTTCAAATGGTGGAAGCTGTTGGAAGTGACTGTGTGGAAAACAGGAATAGGCACGTACACGGCCCTAGTCTCAGACGTCCATACGGGGAGCATAGGAAGGTCTGTGTTCACGGAAACTCCTTCATGCAGACACATAATTGTGGCAGTTTCTTCTCAGTTGAGGAAAGAAGATAGAACAAGAACGGACATTGGGCAGGTTGGATACTGTGAGTGAAGTGCAGTCTATGGCTCTTAGCCGTCTAAATCATATATTGGGAGATCACCACCTGTGTTCATCCACACTCTCTACTTCTATAGAAAACACTTTCAACGTCGTGAGGGAAGTGTGCTCTTGGATGGATTAGCAACAAGGTTGAGTTTTTTGGAAGGTGGAAGGTGTTGGAAAGGACTTGTTGAAAACATGAAGTGTCGCGTACAGTGTGCCAGTCTCGAACATCAATACCGGTGATCATAGGAATGTCTCTGATCAGGAAAACTCCTTCAGGTGTACACCCATTCATGACAGTGTCCTCTCAGTTGAGGACTAAAGATAGAACAAGGACGGACTCTGGGCAGGTTGGATAATGTCTGTGTAGTGCAGCCTATGGCTCTTAGGCCTCCAAAACGTATATTGCCAGAGCACGTCCTGTGGTCATCCACATTGTGTACCTCATTAGAAAGTGCTTCAAACGTCATGAGGGAAGTGTTGTTTAGGACGGTCTCACAACAGGGTTGAGGATGTGTAAAGTGGGAAGCTGTTGGAAATGAATATGTTGAAAACATGAAGAGACGTGTACAGTCCCCTATCCTGGTACTTCCATTATGGTGACCATAGGAAGGTCTGAGTTCACGGAAACTCCTTCAGGTAGGCACCCATTCATGGCAGTGCCTTCCCATTTGCGGAAACAAGATAGGACAAGGACAGACACTGGGCAGGTTGGGTACTGGGAGTGA
>NW_022636619.1:0-1470 GCF_010015895.1 Lontra canadensis | reverse complement strand
ATATTTTGGTCTATTAGAAGAATCTCTGTCCTAAAATTTTAAAGAAATAAAACCTGTATGTATACAAAAAATAAAGTTAAATATAATGAAGGTATAGAATATGACTATCACGATGAAAATTTTAAAAGATTTTTAAAAAGGTATTGATAAGATCAAATAGTTAAAAAATGTTAAAATAAGATGGAGGAGAAATTTTTACAAATAGAATAAGAAAAAAACAAAATGTAAAAAATTAATGTTCAAAGACTAAAGAATCATGGGGAAAAAGTCATGAATTCTATGTGTTGCTTTCCCCTAGCTCTGGATTTCTGCAGTTCTCATTGAGTTGTGAACTTGTTCTTGGCTAGATGTTCTTGCTAATCTGCTGGGGGAGGGACCTGTTGCAGTGATTCTCAAATGTCTTTGCCTGAGATGGAACTGCACCACCCTTGCCAGGTGCCAGGCTAAGTAATCTGCTCGCATTTGCTTTCGGGAGCTTTTGTTCCCTGAACACTTTCTGTATAGCTTTGGAGGACCAGAATGAAGATGGTGGCTTCTCAATCTCTGGCCCTGGAGGAGCTGAGAGCTTGGCGGCCCTACTGCTCAGTGCACCCTCAGAGAAAAGCAGTTAATCCCTCTGTCTCCCTGGTCTCCAGCTGCACTCCAAGCTCACCCATGCTGTGACTGAGTTTTTCTATCTCTGGAGAATGGCCCCATTTGGAGTCGCCAAACCCAGCTGATTCCGGCACTGTGCTCCTGCGGAGCTCCTCTTGGAGGAGGAAGGGGGGTTCTCCCCTGATCTGCCCCTTGTGGGGTTCCTGCTGGGAGAGTAGTGGCCCAACTATGCCTCAGATTATGGTTTAAGGTAACCCTGAGCTTAGTTCTCCCTCCTTGGCTCTGTCTCTGCAGCCAGCTTTCCTGCTCTCTATACCTGGGAGCTTTGCCACATTCAGACACCCCTCGTCTTTTTTTGACTCCGTGGGTCCTGAGACCATACTATCCCCACAAGTGATCTCCCCCCACACGCCTTAGCCTCTACAATTACATCCCTCAGTGGAGTAGACTTCTAAAAGTTCCTTTTTTGTGCTCCGCTGCTCCCTCTCTTTCTGGGAGCTGGCCCTCCCCCCCCCAGCCTGTCTTCCCATATGTCGCCTTGGATTCACTTCTCTGCACGTTCCACCTTCTGGAAAGTGGTCTATTTTCTCTTCTTAGAATTACTAGTCTTCTTCTCTTTGATCTCCTGTTGAGTTTGTAGGTATTCAGAATGGTTTGATAACTATCTAGCTGAACTCCTGGGACCTGATGATATTTAAGTCTTTTACTCCTCCCCCATCTAGCTCCTCTCTTGCATCTCCCATTTAATTAGATAACAACTTAGCTTCTTTGCTTTACTTTTTTGGGCTACCATGAGAAATAATCTAAGGTGAAGTATTTTGTACGTTTCGTAAAATTGTTATCAATAAAACCACTTTCATAACATTGTATAGGTCC
>NW_022636618.1:0-1470 GCF_010015895.1 Lontra canadensis | reverse complement strand
AAATAAATAAAGTCTTTTCAAAAAAATAGCATCCTTCTTTGTCTCTTATTACATTTTTTTTATCTTAAAGTCTATTCTGTATGATATAAGTATTGTTACCCACCTTTCTTTTCGCATCCATTTCTATGAAAAATGCTTCTCCATCGTTTCACTTTCATCATGCATGTGTCTTTTGGTAGGAAATGAGTTTCCATAGACAGCATACAGATGAGTTTTGTTTCTCTATCCATCTGCCCCCCTTTATGTCTACTGATTGGAGCATTTAGTCAATTTATATTCAAACTAGTTAATGAAACCAGAAGCAAGTTCTTTAGGCAAAAAATTCACAATATGTGCAGATTAAACAACATTCTCTTAAAGGACTGAAAGAATTAAGCAACATTCTCCTAATGGGCCAAGAGGAATCAAAAGGTAAATAAAAAAGTATTTTGAACAAAATAGAGCACACAACATACCAAAATGTATAGGTTACAGCAAAAGCAGTTCAGAGAGACAAGTTTAGAGTAATAAATCCCTACACCTAGAAAAAAAAAATTTAATATCTCAAATAAATAACCTAACTTTACACCTCAAGAAATAGAACAAGAGGAGAAAACTAAGCCCAGAGCAAGCAGAAGGGAAAAGATCAATATCAAAACAGAAATAAAGGAATGAAAGACAAAAAGGTAATAGAAAATATTGATGAAACCAAGAGATAGTTTTTTTAAAATGATAAACAAAACAGAAAAATCTTTAGCTAGCCAGAAGAAAAAAGAGAAGACACACAAAAATCAAATTGGAAAAAGCTGATAAATGAAAATACAAAGGATCTTATATGTCAACAGATTGGATTACCTAGAAGAAATGCATAAATTCCTAGAAACCTAGAACTACTAAGACTGACTCAGGGACAATTTTTTATTTCCAGAGACAAATTTTTTAAAAGTCTAAATAGATAGATAATGATGGACATTGAGTCAGTAATCAAGTATCTCAATAAAAAATAACCCAGGAATAGATTGCTTCACTGGTAATTCTACCAAACTTTGAAAGAAGAATTAATACCATTTCTTCTTTTTTTTTTTTCCTTTTGTAAGATTTTATTTATTTATTCAACAGAGAAAGAGAGAGATCACAAGTAAGCTGAGAAGCAGGCAGAGAGAGAGGGGGAGGCAGGCTCCCTGCTGTGCAGAGAGTCCAATGTGGGGCTCAATCCCAGGACCCTGAGATTACGACCTGAGCCAAAGGCAGAGGCTTAACCCACTGAGCCACCCAGGTGCCCCAGAATTAATACCATTTCTTTTCAATCTCTTCCAAAGAATTGAATACCAGGAAACATACACAAACTTATTTTAAAAGACCAGCATTATTACCCTGGGACTAAAGCCAGACAAAGACAGTAGAAGAAAGAAAAAGTACAAGCCAAAATCCTTAACGAGCATAGATAATCAATTTTTTAAACAAAATGCTAACAAATCTAATTCAACAGCA
>NW_022636617.1:0-1470 GCF_010015895.1 Lontra canadensis | reverse complement strand
CCCTCCTGGGCCTCTGCCCTTCCTGGGCGCCCGTCCTCCTGGTCGCAGCCTCGCTTGTCCTGTCGGCGGCTTCTCCCCGCGCGATCCCCGCCTGGCAGGCCAGAGACCGTGGCGCCCTGCGAGTATTGGGCCGGCGTCCGGGTCCGGGGTCCGTCCCTTGTCGGGCAGGGAGGGCTGCTGGGATGGCGGACGACGTTGGTTTGGGGTCGGGTCGGGTGCGGCAGGCGGCGGGCGCCCGTGGAAGGCAGGGCGTCGAGGGCAGGGGTAGGCGTGGGCAGGCAGGCGGAGAGGGGTCGGGCGGCCGCAGGGCCGCCGCCGTCCTCGTTAGTATAGTGGTGAGTATCCCCGCCTGTCACGCGGGAGACTGGGGTTCGATTCCCCGACGGGGAGGCGAGACGCCCTTTTTGGTCGCCGCCGGCGCCGGCGCCGCCCCCGCTCTGTGCAAGCGCTTGCCCCGCCAGGGCCCTTGTCCTCCTTCGTCCAGCGCGCGGCCAAAGGCCGCCAGGGCCACGACGGCCGCCCGGCCTGCTCACCGTCGACCACCGCCACCCTTTGGCCTTCCTCGGCGTCGGGGCCGCGCGCCTGCGGGCTCGCCACAGCCCAGCCAGGGCCTTCCGTCGTGCCCAGGGCGCCTGACGAGTGGCCGGCCGCCCGGGGCTCCCGGGTTATTCGACGCTGCCCGGGCCGGCAGGGGCGGGGGCGGGGGACGGATGGAGGGGACCGGTCGGGACGGGGCGGGGCGCCGGGGACGGGTGGGCCGCGGTTGTGTCGGGACGCGGATCTCGGGGGACGGGGTTTCCCGGCCGGCAGAGGAGGGGTTGGGGGGCGGGGGTGGCACCGGGAGCGTCCCGGCGGCCCGCCGGCCCGAGCGCCCCCCAGAGGCGGCTGGCGGGCCCGCGGAGCCGCGCAGCCCAGTGGGGCCGGCGCGGGTGGGACGCCCAGCGGCCGCTGTGGATGCGCGGGTCGTCGGGGCAGGGCCGAGGCGCGCTGGGCGGCCGAGTGGGTGACCAGAGGCGGTGACCAGAGCGCGTGCAGGTGCCGGGGTGGATCCCTGGGCGGGCATCTGGGGGCGGCCCGGGCTGTGCAGCGTTGGTGGTATAGTGGTGAGCATAGCTGCCTTCCAAGCAGTTGACCCGGGTTCGATTCCCGGCCAACGCAGCTGGCCAACCTTTTGCGCGTCTCCAGGGCCCCGGTGGCCAGGCCCGGTGGCAGCCGGGAGCCGGAGCGCCTGAGGCCGGCGTGCTGAGGTGCTGAGGCCGGAGCGGGTCCCCAGGTTGAGCGCCGGTGGGAGGGGGGGAGGCGCACGGCGTTTTGAGGGCGCTGCCAGCGGGGCAGGTGGATCGGCAGGGCGGGCGGGTGGCTGGCTGGCGGTGGCAAGGCGGGGGCCTTGGAGCCAAAGCAGAGGTGAGTGGGTGGTACGGAAGCGCCGGGTCCAGGGGGTGCGGGCCAGGCACGGTACCCGACGCTCCC
>NW_022636616.1:740-1470 GCF_010015895.1 Lontra canadensis | reverse complement strand
TCTTCACTTTGCTCCACTTGACTTAACAGATTTAAAGATGTTTGGAATTTTGACTCTTTAGTATTTTTGACTGCATCTTCAGATACTTGAAACTTCTTTAACAAATCTTCTAATTCTGATAATTGCTGGTTAGCTGTCTTTTCTAATGATGAAAAATCATACTTACTGCTAGAAGATTTCCCTTCTTCATAAACAACAGATTGATCTCCCGCTAAATAAGGAGTTAAGAAAGAAAATGCTGTTCCTGAAGAGGCTATAGTCCCTCCTCCCAGCAGAACTCTGGAAAAAGTAAACATTACCGAACTGTGTTACTTAGCTTACATAAGTTTGCATCTGAATTTAAGTAATTTGGGCAAATTGCACTTTTTAAAACTCCTTGATATTTATGAAAAATAGATTGTTGCTTTTTCACATTTTCCCATCAATTGTATGTTTTCTGTAAAGTTTCATACTTTGTGTTTAATTCTCTTGTTACTTTTTTACTTTCTTCCACAGATTTTTGCACCATATTCTCTGTCACTTTCTTGAAGCCCTTAAATAATTCCATATTTTTATTAATTTTTTGTAAAGATTTTTGAAAATTCTCGGACATCCAGCCCCCTGTAAGACTAATTGTGCTTAATTCTTGCATCAAACTACTTAAAAAAATCTTTTTTTGTGAAAATGCCTGTTTCGCTTCTTCTAATTTCTTTATTGCGTCTTTAGAAGAATCTGTTTGCCCCCCCCCCGA
>NW_022636616.1:0-730 GCF_010015895.1 Lontra canadensis | reverse complement strand
TCTTCACTTTGCTCCACTTGACTTAACAGATTTAAAGATGTTTGGAATTTTGACTCTTTAGTATTTTTGACTGCATCTTCAGATACTTGAAACTTCTTTAACAAATCTTCTAATTCTGATAATTGCTGGTTAGCTGTCTTTTCTAATGATGAAAAATCATACTTACTGCTAGAAGATTTCCCTTCTTCATAAACAACAGATTGATCTCCCGCTAAATAAGGAGTTAAGAAAGAAAATGCTGTTCCTGAAGAGGCTATAGTCCCTCCTCCCAGCAGAACTCTGGAAAAAGTAAACATTACCGAACTGTGTTACTTAGCTTACATAAGTTTGCATCTGAATTTAAGTAATTTGGGCAAATTGCACTTTTTAAAACTCCTTGATATTTATGAAAAATAGATTGTTGCTTTTTCACATTTTCCCATCAATTGTATGTTTTCTGTAAAGTTTCATACTTTGTGTTTAATTCTCTTGTTACTTTTTTACTTTCTTCCACAGATTTTTGCACCATATTCTCTGTCACTTTCTTGAAGCCCTTAAATAATTCCATATTTTTATTAATTTTTTGTAAAGATTTTTGAAAATTCTCGGACATCCAGCCCCCTGTAAGACTAATTGTGCTTAATTCTTGCATCAAACTACTTAAAAAAATCTTTTTTTGTGAAAATGCCTGTTTCGCTTCTTCTAATTTCTTTATTGCGTCTTTAGAAGAATCTGTTTGCCCCCCCCCCGA